>NW_024729836.1:20936-74617 GCF_018991925.1 Homarus americanus | reverse complement strand
GTATTGATGTGAAGTGTAATGCAAATAATAGTTGTTCTTCTGATGAAGGCCAACTATTTTTGTATTGTGATGGGATGCAATATGTTTTATAAAGAATAAATTAGTTAAGTCATGCTTGCTGTTTCACCCTTCTTCCCACTCTCGATTTGGTCAATGAAAAACCCAACCCAATGCCAAGCTTACTTTGCCCGCTACCTAACGAGCTACATACTGTCCAGGGGTTTGGTGGCAGCTACCTTAAAATTAAGAATATAGTTAAGTTATTCCCTTAGAATTAGTGACCCCAGAATCTGGCAGCATAACCTTACCAGGAACCGGGCGGTACCCGACCCCCACAGACTCGAACGTTTTGTTACTTACATTTCACCTCATGTTTAGCCTATTGCTACTGCACTATTCAGTCTTATTCAGGTATTCCACATCACTATAAGAGAGGAGTAGCAAACGCAATGTTGGAATACACAATATATTGACAAGAAACACCAACAACCAGCAATAATCAAACATTAACAATCACCACTCATGCAACAGTTACATAAATATAATACAATACTCTAACAATCACCCTAATCCTACCACAAAGAAATGTACATAAACATTACAAACTTGCATTACATTCTAAGTCAGAGTAACACAATTTGCAATCAACCACAACCTGCTCCCCCGACCACAGACCACCAGCTACACACCCACGTCCGTCCCGGAATGCTCTGCTCTCCTCCCTGGTGCACCGCTTCATTATAACTCCGTTCGAGATCTGAGCAACACAGATACGGAGCTCCGGAGAGCCTAACCATGAGCCCGAGTTATGGGCCATCCAATGTGTCCCTGATCTATGACTCGAGGTCCGGAACATCGAGTCCGGAGATCGAGTAACGGGGGTGGAGCGTTGGTCGTTCAGCAACCAAACACGGGTTCTCAAGCATATTCTATATGAAGCTTCATAATAATATACATTTTTTATTTTGGGTATTGTGTATTTTAACTAAAAGGTTAAATATCGTAAAATTTTTCCTGGTAGGTGTTTCCAAGACCCAATCACATCCCTGCCTTTCTGTGTCTTCAAGTGAATGTGAACAAGTGGTTTTGAATGATATGTTAGTGCTATTTAAAAAATAATAATATAGCAATACCTACTTTTTGTATATGAACTTTTTTACTTTTGATGATTGATAAATTTTGCCATTTTTTTTAAACATTCACTGCAGCAAGTCCAAAGAGGAATCCTGAACATTGGGTTACTTTTAAGTAACACGACAAATTAATCTGTCATACCAAAATAACAGCTTTGATGAATTCACTTTTCGGGTCACTTTAAACTGACCTGATGTTCGGGATTCCTCTTAGGACTTGCTGGACTGAATGTTTAAAAAATGGGCGTTAGGTACAGTGGAATGTGATAGTTTTGTGTATGTGTTGTGTACACCATATGTTAGACTTACTGAAGTGTTCTTGTTACAACTTGCACAACTGAGTAAGCTAGTTGTTGTGATAAATGATAGTCTTGTGGTCCCTGTAACTGAAGCGTATGTGTCTATACAATTTTGAAGATAATTTATATAAATTTATGTTTATATGTGTTAGGGCAACTCCTATTTAGCACAGTCAGCACATGGGCATTACTCTTCTCTTACTTAAATATAAACTTTAAATATTAAGGCTCCATCTGCATGATACTTAACAGTGGTTAATACTCAAACATGTAATCACACCAATACACTACTGTCATGGTCATAATGACATGGCTAGTCTGTTAAAACCTAATAATTCATATTACGCTCCACTCCCACAAAACCTGTAAACCTTTTGAGTCTCCAAGTTGAAACATTCATTCTCTAACCACTTCAGGAGATCTGAGTCCTTCGTTTTCTATGTCGCATTACCGGAGAAACACAAGTATACCTAAATTCCGCACAGGGTGTTCATGCATTTGAATTGGTAAAAGAACACCCTTGCTTTGCGTCAACTTAGAGATGTCTGACTGCAGATGAAGCATTCAAGATCCGTTGTGACTGATGTTGAAAGCTTCAATTGTATTTACTGTAAGCGTAATTGTCAATATAAGTTAGGGAAGAGTCGGCAGTGTGAGCGAGTTTTTTTTTTTACAGAGATCAGCCCACCCGGGCACAGGTCACTGACCAACATCAGGGCCTGGGGGGCGAATAATAATAATAATAATAATAATAATAATAATAATAATAATAATAATAACAATAATAATAATAATAATAATAATAATAATAATAATAATAATAATAATAATAATAATAATAATAATAATAATAATAATAATAATAATAATAATATATATTATTATTATTATTACAACAATTAATAAAATAATAGCAAATTCATACAAATACAAATAAAATAATAAAAAAAAAAATAATAATAATAATAATAAAAACGAAAGATTAAATCAAGAGTGAGAAAAGATGCACACTATGTATGTTGTGTTGTCCGTGTAAGAGAAACAATTGAGACCCTGCAATTGTGTGTAAAGGAGGCAGAAAGTCAGATCAGCAACCTGGGACTTAGTCACAATTTTCGTTATGCCATATGGCAGCAGGGTCTACCATTAGACAACACATTACGCTTCCAATATCTTCCCAGGCGGTAGTATCTCCCTGATTGGTAGCTGCTTACTACCTACTACCTGTAAAAAAAAAAAAAAAAAAAAATTCAATATAAGTCAGGGTAGGGTCATCAGTGAGAGTGAGGTTGTGGGTACAAGATGTTGGTTCGCACTCGGGATGGGATGGAGAAAAGAAACTCACAATGTGCTCTCTGTATAAATACTGTATTGGATGTACAATGCAGCTTGGTGCTGGGAAGGCAGCATGGTTACAAGCGTTGAGGAGAGAGAGCTGGTTGGTGAGGGTACTCAGAGGAGGACCAGCTTGTGGGTCGCCATGGTCGCCGGCTGGAGTAGGAGCCGCCAGGCAGGAGCGGAGGAGGAGGAGGTGTTGCTTGCTGGTGGCTGTGGGTAGTAAGAGTGGTCACTGTAGGTTATGTATGTATGCTACTGTGCCAAGTAGCAACCTTGTAAATAAGCTACTGTGCCGAGTAGCATCTATGTATATAATTACGTGGCAACACTGTACGTGTTATGTGGCAGCATTGCCCCGAGGCTGCCATATTAGGGTGTGTCATAGGAGGGAAGATCAGCTAAAACTAATGGCCCATCACTTTTTTGGTAGATTTTAGTGTATATAAACAGAAAATAATTTCAGTTTCAATATTTGGCAACCTTTTGCTAGGTAAATTTTAGCGTGAAATTTATCGAAAATCTAACGTACAGCTGCATTAGTGCATTACAATTAAATAGTGAACATTGCTTTCTGACTTCATTCTTTAACAACCCAACTAACAATATTTCTTTCTGTTTCAAATTCTGATGCATTTATAAGTTGATAATATTTGCGATGGCTGCTTGTGTCAGGACGAGGAACCAAAAATCCAGCCATCTCAGTCACTATCTTGGGTCTGGGAGAGAGCTCCTGAAGTCGGAGTTGCCTACATTGAGAGATGCTTTGAGATACGGTGTTTTAATCAGGCAAATCAGTGAAAAGAACCAAAGAACTTACACAAAAAAAGACATTGCCAGTGATATGACCAAAGCTGTCTTGGCACAGTACACTCTGGCTAACGCTCAGTTCAAGCCTCCAGTCATAACAAGTCAGAAGAAGATTAGTGAGAGACTGCTAGCCAGTTGGGAAAAGGCAGGAGATATCTCTCTTGGGAGAGGAAAACTTGCAGTTAAGGACAGCTTTGCCAAGCAACTGGACCAGTTATTTGGCATAATTACTTGCAAGTGCCCAATTGTTCTCTGTCCTGAGTTTGGATGCGATCGTGACTGTAAATCCGAGGCCCACATCTCCTGTATTTGCAAGCGTGAACTGAAGATTCCTGTGATCGAACTGGCATTTGTCAAAGCACAGAGAGAGAAGACTGGCAGTATAGGGGCTCTCATGATTTCTAGCCAAGATATTCCGGAGTCCAAGAGACAGGAGGCTGCCACAGAGAGACAGAAGAGGAGAAGAGTTGCCGAGGAAAAGAGACTTGAGAAGGCCCAGGGTGAGGTAAAAAAGGCCGATGATTGGAGTCAAGCTGATTCAGAGTTTAATGACTTCCCCATGGCTGATCCGAGTGCTGACCAGGAGAATGGTGACTTTGTCCCTAACCCAGAAAATAATGATCCCAAACCTTCCAGGCATAAGATTCGAAATAGGAAAGATATCCCGAGCATAGCTCTGGCCAGCATGCGACACCACACTGGTCTCAGAGAAACTGCAGAGATAGCAACAGCTGCCTGGGTTGACGGTGGTTTGATAACACCTGATGATGTTCACCTGGTGATAGATCATAACAAAGTAAGGAGAGCTCAGGAGAAACTTGTCAGTAACCTAGAAGAGGAGTTTGATAAGGGGATAAGAGAAAATGGAATCAATTGTTTGTTCTTTGATGGGAGAAGGGATGACACTAAAGTGTTCATGAAAGTTGGAGATTCTGACAAGTTGTTCCCTGCCATGGTGAAGGAGGAACACTACTCCTGCTGCAGTGAACCAGGAGGGAAGTATTTGTGGCATTTCACTCCAGAGAAAGATGACATCAGGAAACCAGCTGAGATAGTGGCAGATAACATTGTGAACTGGCTCAGAGAGAGGAACGTAGACCAGACCCTGCAGGCCATTGGAGGGGACAGCACCAACACGAACACAGGGTGGCAAGGGGGGGTCATACAGTGGATAGAGCGGAAGATTGGGAGGAAGCTGGTCTGGATTGTTTGACCTCCACACCAACGAGTTGCCACTCAGACATCTGATCCAGGAGCTGGATGGCAAGACTCTTTCAAACAACAGATGGTCTGGTCCTCTTGGCAAGATGCTGGACTCTGCCACTGAGTTAGAAATAAATCCGAGCTTTGAAAAAATCACAGTTGGCCCTCCACTCGTTGAGCTTGCACATACTGTCATTGACGACCTGAGTACTGACCAGTACTATGGTTACATGATTTGCAGTGCCATCAAAACTGGGGTCATGCCTGATAGACTTGCTTACCTGCAGATAGGTCCAGTCTCACATTCTAGGTGGCTCACAACGGCTCTCAGGTTCTGCAGAATTTGGGTCGCTCATCATAAACTGAAAGGGAACCAGCTTCACAACCTGAGACTTATTGTCCAATTCATCGTGAGTGTCTACTTGCCAAATTGGTTCAACACCAAGGTCAAGTCATCGTTCTCCGAAGGTCCGAGGCATGTTCTCTTCCAGCTTGAGCTCCTGAGGAGTCAGCCAAGGAAGGTTGTTCAGATTGTGGAGCAGACTGTGAGGAGATCTTCTCCTGGTATGCCTATCCCGAGGCAGTTCTGCAGACAATGCTCTGCAGTAAGGATGAGGAGGAGAGAAGAGTGGCAGTCAAAAAGATCTTGGATATGAGACTTATGAGAGGATCTGGGCATGACGAATCAGTTGGTGACGATTCCTTCAGGGTCAGGAAGACTCCTGAAGTCAATCTAGGTGCCAAGACCCTCACTGATCTCATAGATCTGGATAACATCCAGGCTGGCAGTGAGCCCCTCTTACCTGCAGCCTCACCAATGTTCAAGTCAGAGCTTTCCTGGACAACCCCATGCATGTCCCTGCCTGGCCCTCGCACACCCAGAGTATAGAGCGTTGTGTACAGCAAGTGAGCGAGGCCAGCAGTCACGTGTACAGCCAGGAGAGGAGGGAAGGCTACATCCGAGCTCAGGTGGTCAGCAGGGAGGTGATGAGTAGAAACAGAAGCAAGAAAGACATGTTCTCTATGGTGTGCAGCAACACCGGGTCGTAGTAGTAAAACCGGTTTTTGTATTTGATGATTTTGTTTTCTAAAGGAATATTAAATTTAATAAATGTGTCAAGATCATTCATTTCACTATTCTGGATCATTTTCATCCTAATAAATTAACCTGATACATTTACTTTACTTTAGATAAGCTATTTAGTGGTGTTGGTAAAAGGGTGGGAATACTGAATTTTCATAAGATTTCAAGTTAAAATTTACCTAGCAAAAAATGAAAACTTTTCAAATCTGAAGATACACATGATTCTGCACATAGAACTACATCATTAATACCATGGGCCGATTTTTCAAACTCAAAAAAAAAAAATTCGCCTCCGTATGACACACCCTACTGCCATATGACAAAGCAGTCTCAGTCTGACTCTGTGCCTCATGCAAGGCACACTCGAGTCACCACTTGTATTTCTCCTATGCGTTAATAAATGGACTTCAGTGTTACCCGGTGTTTCCCTACCCATCACTGCCTTCTTCAGGGAACACTTGGAACCTTCATGGCGCAGTGAGTACGATCTGTGGACTTACAAGTGTGTGAACAATGCCGACGGTTACATCTGCCGGCGATGTGCGCGTCGACTAGTGTGTTGTGTTGCGTTGTGTTTCGCCGCGATGTGCAGTGTTGCACCGTCACAGTGCTTTTTAGTGACGGTGGCAGTTAGTGTCAGTGTATTAGTGTGTCTAGCGCTGAGAGTTGAGCATTGGCCTCTTTTTTGTGGTACCCACGGAGCACGCAGGCGTACACCCTTCTCGTGTGACATCCGGGGAGACACTGACGGTTTTGCCTCCGCGAGCCACCACGCTCCGCTCTCGGAGACACACACACACACGCACGCACGCACGCACACACTCACGGACAGAACAGTGGACTCTATGCATTATTTCTGCGCTGTTTATGTCATATATATATATGTGGTTCGAGCTGATGAGGCGCCACTTTATATACTAAACAGCGCAGTTCAAGCATACCAAGATGGGCAGTAAGAAGGGACAACGTCAAGATGGGAGACACAACTCCCCACCACCTTCTCCTCTACCGGGAACAGATGGAGCTTCTGCGCCCACCGCCCCTCATCCTTCACCTACAGCAACGGACATTGCCACAATTCTGAGGTGGATGGATCACAGGGACCAGAGACGCACAGAGATGGAACTTCAGAGGGAGGAGACACGAAGAGAGGAGGAAAAGGCGCGCTTTGATGCAATATTAGCGACCCTGGCGCTAACCCACCCTCCCTCACTCGTGCACCAAGGCGCCAGTACCCTCCCTCCTCCACCACACCAGCGTCCTCCAGGTACTCTTGCTGCTCCAACAGCTCCCAAGGCATCTGTTCAACCCCCACCCGCCCTCTCACCAGACGTCACGTTTCAGCTTTTTCGTGAGTGGAGGCGGCGTTGGACAGATTACTCCACGATGGTGGACCTTGACAGCATGCCTCCATACAAACAGCTCATCCAACTGCGGATGTTTTTGTCGCTGGAGACCCAGAGAGTTTTGGAGCACACGTTGCAAGTGCCTCCGGATTCTACGTCTTCAGTGACGGATGTGCTCGACCTTTTGCAGGAGCACGTTAAGGGTCGGAATAACGAGGCTTTGCGTCGCCGCGCCTTCACCAGCTGCAAACAGGCGGAGAATGAATCCTTTGACGACTTTTTTGTACCTTTGAAGAGTTTGTCGGAGGAGATCGACGTCTGCAAGGCGCACAGCCGGGAATGTGAGGGAGCCTGGATCAAGCACGGGATCTTGACAGATGTCAGGCAAGAAGAGTTGGTGCAGCGACTCATCCCCCTGGACGCTTCCTCCACACTCCAGGTGATAGTGACTGAATGTCGGTCATACGAGGCCACCAAGTCTGCCACCTCTGCCTTACGGGCCCCACCTGCTGTGAGAGCTATCTCACAATACAAGAAGGGTAACAAGGCGGCCAACAACATGAAGGCTGCCGCACGTTCTTCCACGCCTCCGCCTAGTGCTTCCTGTGGCAGCTGTGGAAAGCAGCATGGCCCCAAGACATGCCCGGCCGCCGGCGCACTGTGTCGTGGATGTGACCGTAAGGGCCACTGGTCTAACACAGACAGGTGCCCTGCACGAGGCCGCAAGTGTAAGGCCTGCGATCACTATGGACACTACGACAAGTGCTGCCGCCAACCCAAGCCCAAAAGCCCGAGACGAGGAGGAAAGCAGCGCACTTCCCTCGGGGTGGTTCGCACGCAGCCCCCTTCAGATGGCTCACGCAGCCCCAAGCAGCAGCTGAGTCACACCAGAAGGGTGGAATCGACCACACGCCCCAGGGCTACCCCTTCCCCTACCATCCGCATCGCCGTCACACACGGTGATGTGTCGGGTCACATCGAGGGGATACCGGACACCGGCGCTGATACTACGTTGATAGGCCTGAAGCACCTCCAGAAACTGGGCCTCACCAAACGCGGCCTGGGACCACCGCCGCAGCTGCAGTACTACAATGCGAACGGTTCCCAGATGCCGGACGCTGTGGGCTCCTTTCAAGCGGAGATCACTTACGGCGACAGGTCGTGTCACAGATGGATGGACATGCAGCCTACTCTCGCTACACCCTTGTTGTCGTGGGAGCACTGCAAGGAGTTAGGCGTGGTGCCCAGAGACTTTCCCGAGCAGATCCCAGCTGCTCGGTACACCGCCAGCAGGGTGATTGAATCAACGAGCGACGCGCCTGGCGCTGCCACACAGAGCTGCCCAGAGCCCGCGTCCACTCCCACCCACACAGGACGCTCCCCTGCCCAGATCCTGTATGGTCACCCTCTCCGCTCTTGCGTTCCTACACACGCCAAGGCCTTTGCGAAGGACTGGCAGACCAGAGCCGAGAGCTGCGACCGCTGCGCCGCTACACGTGCCCAGGACACCAAGGCTCGGTATGACTACCGCGCCCGCCCTCTTCAGCCGCTGGAGATTGGTGCCCTTGTCCGTGTCCAGGACCCGACGACGACACGTTGGGACAAGGTGGGCATAGTGATGGGCGTCGGCCGGTCGCGGGACTACAAGGTCAGGATGCCGAGCGGCCGTGTCTGGTGGAGGAACCGCCGCTTCCTCTGGCCAGTCCGACCCCCTGCTGCTGGCCCCCTGACCGAGGACGAGTCCCTACACCTCACGAGTCCCTACACCTCACGAGGATCCGCCCCACAGTGCACCTCGACGCTCGGAGCGACTTAGGACTAAGAAGTCCGCTCAAGACAAAGACTATGAGCGTGAGGGGGGGAGGGAGATGTAGGTTATGTATCTATGCTACTGTGCCAAGTAGCAACCTTGTAAATAAGCTACTGTGCCGAGTAGCATCTATGTATATAATTACTTGGCAACACTGCACATGTTATGTGGCAACATTGCCCCGAGGCTGCCATATGGCAAGGCAGTCTCAGTCTGACTCCGTGCCTCGTGCAAGGCACACGCTAGTCACCACTTGTATTTCTCCTATCCGTTAATAAATGGACTTCAGTGTTACCCGGTGTTTCCCTACCCATCACTGCCTTCTTCAGGGAACACTTGGAACCTTCAGTCACCACGAGGTATGGGTCGCCATGGTCGCCGGCTGGAGCGAGGGCTGCCAGGCAAGAGTGCAGGAGGAGGTGTTGCTTGAAGATTGGTTGTAGGTAGAAAGAGGTAGGTCACAACGAGGTGAGATCTTATATAGCGGAGGTAGGTGTGGCTTAATAGTTGACCTCCGTCATGTAAGGCAGCGCTGGTTGACCTAGACACGAGGTGCGGCTGGATTCGTAGGTCGGCTCTTCAGCGACAAACATCGTTTGTAGGGGAGGAATCCACTACAAGGTATCATTGACGTCGGCCCTAAAGATGCCAGTGATTGTTGACCGAGGCTGAAGTCGCCTCTTTTTCACATATGAACATCAGAGAATCTGATGTTCATGGTGAAATTGTTGTAAGGATTTTAATTACGATTGTAATTAATTAACCTGAAGGGAACTGTCAGATCGGGTATCTTTGTAAATCTAACGGGCGTAATCGGATACTACTTGTCTCCGCCCACCAGGGACTGCCATCCTGAACCTTGAAATCAATTTAATTCTTGTCTTCGATAGCTCAGTCAGAGCCTAGTTTGAAAATGGAATCTTAGAAAATGGAAATGGGTTCGTAGTTTTAGTTTCAAACGTCAAAGTGTACAGTAATGTATTACATTGAAATAGATGGGTGAGTGGAACTCGAAGCTCAGCGAAGGAGGAGTGCGGGGCACTGAAGCTCCCAGGCGTCAGTCCACTAGTCCAGTGTCTGAAATTCCTCCACCCACAGGTAATGTCCAGCTCCGTGTTATAACTCGCCACATTAGGTGAATTTGACTTAGTTAATAGTTTGAGTATGCAAGTGATACAGTAACGTAACTGATGTGTTTTAAGTGAAGTATTCTTACGCCCTTAGCGTCCTTTTGAAACGTTGACGTTCATGTCAACAAACTGAGTCTAGCATTTGAAACTCCTCCACCCACAGGTTCCTCTCGGCCAAGAGCCTCGTAGATTGGGACGACCTCCACGCTAGTTTGGGAGATGGATGAAGGCCAGTAAATTCGGGTAAATTCGTGAACACGACCGTCAGGAACTAACCACCTCCTCTGGAGTCCAGTCAACTGGCCAGCCGTTCACCTGACGCGTTCACTGTCCAGCTTGTTGATATCACAGGCCGAGCAAACACTGCCAGCCCCCATCATTGTTATGGATGAGTTCACTACTCAGTAGGGCTATATGGTGGCTGTGTTATTCCTTCGAGTACACCTGTATGTATTCACCTGAATTGTCTGAGTGCTTGAAGTCAGCAAGATTAGGTTGACCACCACTTGGCTTGTGAGCAAAGGTACCACAGTGGTGAAGTGAAGTTACTAATCCTGGTGATGTTAAAGTATTAGTGTTGGTCCTGTAACTGGCATAATTGTCACATGATCTAATGGTGCTCAAAGGTGATATATAAGAGTATTATGTGTGTTACTGAAATTATTCATAAAAATATAACTTCATTTTAATAAACCATTTTATAATTTTGATATAACATTTTATTTGTATGTTAGGAGTATCATTTACCTGCAGTATTTTGCCGTCCTTTTTCCCATTGCTTGAGACCAGAATTACAATGTACCCACAAAATATAACCCTCGAGCCACGCTACTAAAGGTCAGAGGTTATGGAGTAACTCTATGAAATGAAATAACTTGACAAAACTAATGGAGGAAATAAATGAAGTAAGATATTAAGAGGAAACCAGGTTGAAGAATTTAAAAGTTAACTACCATGGTATAAATTAAAAAGAAAATAAAAGAAGAAACGCAGCTCTTATACTACCTGTACTTTATAATCAAGCTTACCACCATACACTACCTATACTTTATAATCAAACATGTACTTACCACCATACACTACCTATACTTTATAATCAAACATGTACTTACCACCATATACTACCTGTACTTTATACTCAAACATGTACTTACCACCATACACTACCTGTACTTTATGCTCAAACATGTACTTACCACCATACACTACCTGTACTTTACACATGTACTTACCACCATACACTACCTGTACTTTATAATCAAACATGTACTTACCACCATACACTACCTGTACTTTATAATCAAACATGTACTTACCACCATACACTACCTGTACTTTATACTCAAACATGTACTTACCATCATACACTACCTGTACTTTATACTCAAACATGTACTTACCCACCATATACTACACCTTTATGCTCAAACATGTACTTACCACTGTATGTATATTATGTATGCTGTATTATATATTATGTATGTATATTATGTATGTGCTCCATTTATATATATTATTTATTCAGCCTAGCTAGCAGCGTGTGGCAATGTAATTACCATGTCCCACATGCTTAATTAATGTGCCTGGCGACGTATGGAAGCTAATTATGTATCACTTGCCATTATAGTAAGCTTTGTCAGATCAAACTATGCCAGTAGAAAAACATACATCTCTAATGTTATAATTTATAAAATGTAAGGATGCATTATCGCCTCAGGGACTATATTAGATACTGCACATGATGTTACTGTCTACTTTAAATGTGTCATCAGTTCTCTGAGCATGAAAGCTTTGGTCTTGGCGGGAGGTGTAGTGATGGGTTGTCAGACCACAGCTTACATCTCAGAAACTCCAGGCTTGACCCGACATTAGGGAGGTCAAGTGTAAGGGTATCCCCCGCAGGTGCTCAAGGGTGCTACAAATCAACTAGCTCCCCCTCCCATGTCACACATGTAAGAGGGCACCAGCCGGCTCTCTCCCAATATACACAATGTCCTACACCGCAGAGGGGGGCCAGTCTTGACCCGACATTAGGGGGGTCAAGTGTAGGGTAACTCTCACGGTGGACCGGGGGGTACAAATCAACTAGCTCCCCTCCCATGTGACATGTCACCACAACAGACATGTAAGAAGGCACCAGCCGACTCTCTCCCAATATACAATAACCTACATCACAGAGAGACGCCGGACCTGACCTCACATTAGCCAGGTCAAATGTAACCCTCGGAGCCCAACTCAAGGGGCCACAAATCAACCAGGGCCTCTCATGTCACAAGGCCCCATCTGATGACTTCTCCAGAAGATACAGTCTCTGAAAAGGTCCAGACCTGACCCTACATTAGCGAGGGCAAATGTAAGGAGACCCTTCGCCGCCGCCCCCCCGACCAGCTCAACCTGACGGCTCGCCTCCCAATATATAGGACGTGCTAGTCCTCCCTCGCGGATTTCGCAGAGAGGGAGTTGTCTTGTAACAAGGTGGCCAGCTACGACACCACCAGGCCTGCTCGAGCCGAAGTCAGGGGCCGGAGGCAAGTCGCCTCCGGTCAGGACCGAGACTTCCCTCCGGCGCCCAGCTAAGCAGTCTCCCATAGAGACAACCCAGGACTACCTGCTAGGCCTCCCCTAGGTCACGTGAGTGTTTGTCAGAGCTTTCCACGGGATGAGTTACTTATGTGGGAAGTGTATTCATTTCATGTTCGTGTCCGAGAGTCAGAGCGTCTAGTAACGTAATATAATGTCCTAGTAACTTCAATAGAAGGTGTTATTAATGTGTCCATGTCATGTTCGTAATTAATAAAGAGTTGTAACGAAGCAGTGTTTGACAAGTCGCCTTTAAGAACGTAATAGATGTGTATTGACGTATAAGATACGATAAGTGTACGATAAGTGTAAATAACTATCACGGCCACGCTACCAAAATCTTCCTCTCTTTTATACTCCTCTCGCTATAATATTCTACTACTATATCCTCCTAACTTACTTCTTTTAACTAGATTTGTCCCATTACACCATACGTCGTCTATAGAACAGTTGACCAGCGGACAGGTTGAAGAGCGCTACTCCCCTTGTGTACATATCTCTTATCCAGTAAATCGAACCTACAAAACTATACAGATGTTTGTGTTCGCTCCTGTATATTGAACTTATTACCCAGAACACGAACATGGCGCAGTGAACCGGTTTTACTGGATAATTACGAGTGACAGTGCAAAGTTTGTGGAAAGCCGGCTTATGGACTCCTTCGCTGTGTCAACCAACCGCCCGCCGCCGCTCCTCCAAGAATTTAGCAACTTTGTGCAGTGTCAGTGACAGTGATTTTCTGTGAAGTGTTTAGTGCATTGTGTGTTTCGTGCCATACATGTGTGACCTTGTTCTAAAGGATTCCCAAGGTACACGGCATGTTCTGGGGATTTGTAAGGAGTAACGTTTTTCACATCATCCTCTCATCATGCCTGAGGTGTAACTGACGCTCCTTGTTGTCTCCACACCCCCTCACAGCTCGAGGAGACGCTCTCGCCTGCCCGGCACACACACATACATGTACTAACACACTGACATCGGCTCCCTTATATATATTTTATATATATAATCTACTTATCTGTGTATTTAATTAATTTTTTGTCTGAGATCTTGTTGATACGACGGGCTGACCGGTCAACAATGATTTAAGACACAGTACACAGATGAAGTAGTTATGTCTCGTGCCCTACGCAGCCGTGGAGCCAGCGCCCGGATGAGTCAGTCGGATGATAGCTCCACAGAGATGGATGACCAGGCTGACCATGACGCTCCAGCTCCCACAACATAGCGCAGCCCTTCACCTCGATATTCAGCGTTGTCTCCAGAGATAATTGCTTTAATGAAGTTTATGAGAGATGAAAGGCGCGAGGATGAAGCTAACAGACGTGCGGCAGACGAACGCAGAAGGCAAGCAGAGGCAGAGAGAGACCACCAACGGAGATTGGAAGACAGTGCACGGTTTGAAGCTTTGATATCTCGCCTCACTGTTAACCAAGCCCCTGGCTCTAACACTGCCTCGGTACTGACTGGTTCAGATACCTCATCAATGCTTCCTTCACGCCCCCAGCCCCACCTAAAGCAGCTGCTCAAACACCGCCCATCTTGAAGCCTGATGTGAATTTCCAGACTTTTCGTGAATGGCGGCGACGGTGGACTGATTATTCTACAATGGTGGATCTCCAGAGTTTGTCACAGCCTAAACAACTCATCCAGCTGCGTATGTGCCTGTCCTTGGAAATTCAGCGTGTCTTAGAACATACGTTGCAGGTACCCCCGACCTCTTCGTTGTCTGTAGAGGAGGTACTGGACATTCTACAACGGCGCATCAAAGGACAGCAGAATGAAGCTCTGCGCAGGAGGGAATTGTTTAGCTGCAGACAGATGGAGGGCGAGACTTTCGATGCCTTTTATGTGCGACTCAAGAGAGCCTCGGAAGAGGTAGATGTATGCCTAGGCCACCACCAGCAGTGCGAGGAGACCCAGTTGAAGCAGGTGATCCTGATGGGTGTTAAGGACGAGGAGCTTGTCCAACGCCTCACCTCCCTCGACTCTTCCTCTTCTCTTAAGGATGTGTTGACGATATGTCGCTCCTATGAGGCTGCCAGGTGTGCCACCTCTGCCGTCCGAGCTCTCCCTACAGTTGTACGTGCTGTGTCCCGGTACAAGAAGGACAAAAAGTCTGCTCCTACGCCTTCACCCACCACTTCCACGCCCGGTTCATTTTGTAACAACTGTGGTAAGCAGCATGGAACACAGGTGTGTCCAGCTGCTGAGTCTACATGCAACAGTTGCGACCGTAAGGGCCACTGGTCACTCACAGTACGGTGCCCAGCTAAACGCGTCCAGTGCAACGTGTGCGGTCGTCTGGACCACTATGACAAGTGTTGTCCTACCAACAAACCCAAGGGACAGCGTCGGCGGAAGCGTCAGCGCCTTTCCACCAGTGAGGGCCGCCCACAGTCTTCCAATCAGAAGCATGACGACCCTGGACAACGCTCGAGACATATTAGGAAAGTGTGCTCCCCCTCGCGTCCCAGGACCAAAGTCCCCCAGTACATCAGCGTCATCGTGACCTACGGCGGTGTGTCATCCCGTCTTCAGATGTTGCCCGACACCGGCGCTGATGCTACAGTCATCGGTCCCCAGCATTTGCAATGCTTGGGGCTCTCTCCAAGTGATCTAGGACCGCCCCCCAAGGATCTCCGCTTTACGGCAGATGGTTCACAGATGACCCCGGCCCTAGGTTCACTCCAAGCACAAGTCACCTTTGGCAACAGGTCGTGTCAAGCCTGGATTGATGTGCATAACGGTGTCCTGACTCCTTTGCTGTCCTACAGACATTGTCAAGAGTTGGCCATCATCTCTCAGGACTTCCCCAAACCTATTCTCGAGGTAAAACACGCCAACAGGGTGCAAGAAGGGAGCAGCAACAACCCTGCTGCCACCCTACCCCTGCCTCTTGCCAGTGACACCACTCCTTCGGATGCTCGGACGTACTTCCTGAAGGAATTCAGCGACGTTCTGGTGACCAAGTCCGCTCTGGAATCCAAGCCTCTCAAGAAGATGGTAGGTCCCCCCATGAGGATCCACTTGATGGACGACGCGAAGCCCTTCACTATTTACACCCCTCGACTGGTCCCCCTGGCCTTCCGCGAGGCGGTCAAAAACGAGCTGGACTCCATGGTCGCCCAAGAAATTATTGCACCAGCCGGTGATGACCCGTCTCCATGGTGTCACCCTATGGTTGTCGTCGCAAAACCCAAAGGTGGTGTTCGGATTACCACTGACCTCTCCAAGCTCAACAGCCAGGTGTCTCATCCTGCGCACCCTTCTCCCACGCCCTTTGCAGCTATACGCAGTGTGAACCCGAAGGTGCGCTTCTTCACGACGATGGACGCCCTGTGTGGATACTGGCAGATATAGCTTACCGAAGAAGACAGACCACTCACAACTTTCATCACCCCGCATGGAAGTTACAGTTATTGCTGTGGCCCCATGGGATTCGCCGCTACAGGAGACGCTTTCTGTCTTCGAGGTGATATGGCTCTACAAGGTCTGGCAAAATGCGTGAAAGTGGTCGACGACTGTAAAGGCCTGGGACTTAGGGATAGAAATCCCTTACCAGGCTAATCAGGATCTTAATAAAGGAAAGTCAAGGACCATGGTTTTCCGAGGAATAACAAACAACCGTTAGAGATTGGCATCTCTTTACTGTAAAAATATAACACAAAACTCTGACACCACTCAACAAACATCAAATAATTACGGGAGTCAAACAATTAATGGAAGCAACAATTAAAGGAATCAAACAAATAATGGGAGTCAGCAATTAATGGATTCAAATAATTAAATGGAGTCAACAATTGATAGAATCGAACAATAAAGGGGAGTCAGCAATTAATGGAATCAAACAATGAACAAATATTTCCTACGGCAGTGGCCCTGGGGGAAGGTTCTGGAACACGGTGATGCACACTCAGGATAGGGAAGCGTCCACTTCAATTCCACACTCAGCGACGTCTTGAAAAGGCAGGAGAACACGGGGGCACGGACGGAATGTGTTGAACTGATGGTCGTGGTATGCGGAAGTGGTAGATGACCAGAGAGTTGGCAGTTGATAGGTGAAGGTCTGGGAACACAGCCCACGAGTCCAGGACCTATGATGAGATCACAGCCAGAATTTGACGGACAGCAGGGTAGCTAGATACTGACGGTATGGCGGCTGGGTTGAATCTGCTCGTGGCGGAGATAGTCGCTGCCATTCTCACCTCCGTCCAACCACCCCAAGGGTCGTCTGCACCAGCAAACGAGCGAGTTAGCAGCGGTAACTAGCCGGAGGATCGTTTCCGTCCTTACAACGACATACTCGTGTACGACGAGGATTATATGAATCACCTCTGCCGTATCTACGAGGTACTCAACAGGTGCCGGAAGCATGGCATTACCCTAAATGCCGACAAGTTTGTTCTGGCCAGCTCTTCAGTTGACTTTTGTGGGTACACCCTCTCAGGGAATGGTATGGCAGCTGACCCGGAAAATGTCCGCGCCATCACGGATTTTCCCACCCCTGCTAACCTCACCGACTTGAGGTCCTTCATCGGTCTCGTCAACCAGTTAGCAGAGTTTTCGTCGGACATCTCCGCAGCTGCCCAACCACTTCGCCCCCTGATGAGCCCCAAGTGGACATTCCTGTGGACCCCCGACCACGACAAGGCCTTCCAGCAAGTGAAACAGGCCCTGTCTAGTCCACCTATCCTCGCCACGTTTGACCCAGCCTTGTCGACGGTTCTGCAGACAGATGCCTCACGCTTGTACGGCGTGGGATACGCCCTACTGCAGGACCATGGTGGAGGGCAGTTCCGGCTCGTCCAGTGTGGCTCGCGTTTCCTCTCTGACACCGAGACGTGCTACGCCACTATTAAGTTGGAGCTGTTGGCTGTGGTTTGGGCGATGTCTAAGTGCAGGTTTTACCTTATAGGCTTGCAACACTTTCACCTTGTGACCGACCATCGCCCGCTTGTCCCGATCCTCAACCACTACACGCTGGACGCCGTTGAGAACCCTTGCCTCCAGCGTCTGAAAGAGAAGCTCTCGGCGTACATCTTCACAGCAGTGTGGCATGCTGGTAAGGAGCTCTGCATCCCTGATGCCTTATCCCGCTCTCCTGTCAGCCGCCCTACTCCAGAAGACCATGTGCTCGACGCCGACCTCGCTCTTTCCGTCAGGACTGTGGTCACTCTACATGCCGTCCAATCCCTTCGTTCGGACCTGTCACCAGATGACGACAAGGCAATGGAAGACCTTCGAACAGCGGCCCGAGATGACCCTTCCTACGTCCGACTCGTCGAGTGTGTGAGGAATGGATTTCCTAGCAACCGCTACGATCTTCACAACACCCTGCTCCCGTATTGGAAACTCCGCGATGAACTCTACTGCGACGGAGACCTTGTTCTGTACGGAGCACGTGTAGTTGTCCCTGCTGCATCACGTCCCCACGTCTTGGCTCGCCTTCACGACAGTCACCTTGGAGCTGAGGCCACCAAACGACGTGCGCGACAGACTGTGTTCTGGCCCGGCATCAACTCCGACATCTCCAATGTTGTCCGTGCATGTGAGCCCTGCCAAGTATTACAACCCAGCCAGCAGCAGGAACCCTTCATGAGTGATGACGACAACCCCACCCGCCCCTTTGAGTCCGTGTCGGCCGACTTTTTCTCTGTGTCAGGAAAGTCCTTCCTTGTTATCGTCGACCGTCTCTCTGGTTGGCCGGTTGTCATCAAGTGCGGTAATGACACGATGTCTGCCGCCACTATCAGCAAGTTCCGCCACTACTTCCATGACGTGGGCGTTCCTGTACGCCTGCGAACCGACGGAGGGCCTCAGTTCACAAGCCGGGACTTTGCTGTGTTCCTTGACCGATGGGGAGTCCGGCATGTGTTGTCATCGCCCCATTACCCACAGTCCAACGGCCACGCTGAGGCTGCTGTCAAATCCCTGAAGCACCTCATCCTTAAGGTGGCCCCTTTTGGGAATATTGACTGCGAGGCCTTCGACCGGGGTCTTCTTGAACTCCGCAACACACCTAACTACACCGGACGCTCCCCTGCCTAGGTTGTGTATGGACGCCCCCTTCGTTCTTGTGTCCATGCTCATCCTCAATCCTTTTCCAAGGAGTGGCAGGCCAAGACAGAGGATTGTGATCGCCGAGCCGCCGAACGTGTTCAAGACGTCGTCGCCCGCTACAACGACCACGCCCGTTCTCTCCCAAGGTTGAGTGTCGGCACCCAAGTCCGTGTTCAGGACCCGACCTCCTTACGTTGGGACAAAGTAGGCGTAGTCATGGGTCTCGGTAGGTCACGGGACTACCAGGTGCGGTTACCCAGTGGTCGTGTGTGGTGGAGGAACTGCCGTTTTCTCCGCCCTGTAACAATGCCTTCTGCTGACCCCGCCACCAGTGTTGAGTCCCATACCCTTCCCAGTGATGAAGTTCCTCGACGCTCAGAACGGATCCAAAAGAAAAGGTCCGCTCAAGACTTTGCTATGAGCGTATAGGGGGGAGGGAGGTGTATATTAGGTATGCTGTATTATATATTATGTATGTATATTATGTATGTGCTCCATTTATATATATTATTTATTCAGCCTAGCTAGCAGCATGTGGCAATGTAATTACCATGTCCCACATGCTTAATTAATGTGCCTGGCGACAGGTTGAAGAGCGCTACTCCCCTTGTGTACATATCTCTTATCAGGTAAATCGAACCTACAAAACTATACAGGTGTTTATGTTCGCTCCTGTATATTGAACTTATTACCCAGAACACGAACAACCACCATATACATTAACCTTTATAGTAGCAAACTGTGTAAGAGGGTAAGGCTGGGTGCTCTTTATGCCTAAGGCTGCGTGCTCTTTATGCCTAAGGCTGGGTGCTCTTTATGCCTAATGCTGGGTGCTCTTTATGCCTAAGACTGTAATAATTCTTAGCTCTAAAAAGGGAGGCCCTGTGATTATTGTGGTTGTCTCCTGCAGGTTGACTCAGGCAGTTCTATCATAAAAAGGTGAGCCCGATTTGTCTTCCCACCAAGACCTCCCGTTCTGAGTGTCTAGGGAAACACATTGAAGGTCGCTGACTGGGGCAAAGACTATGATAAGTTAGTCTCTCTCTCTCAAAACACTGTTAACATTAATTATTCCTCCAAAATCTGTGCTTCAATTTTTTTTCTCCAAGAATAAATTAACTCTATACTGCAACTAACAACCCTCCTACTCCACACAGGTAAACTATGTGGACTAACAACCCTCCTCCTCAACACAGGTAAACTATGTGGACTAACAACCCTGGTCCGCCATACAGGTAAACTATATAGACTAACAACCCTCCTCCTCCACACATGTAAACTATGTGGACTAACAAAACTCTAGAGAATTTGTGTGGACGCCACCGTGGGCAAGGCTACTTTTGAAAGTCATATTACTGGTGACCACTTCTTTACTACCTATCCGGGAGTCAAGAAAATCTGTCTGGTAGGTGGAGGGGTTGTGTGGTAGGTGGAAGGGTTGTGTGGTAGGTGGAGGGGTTATGCGGTATGTGGAGCGGTTATGTGGAAGGTGGAGGGGTTATGTGGTAGGTGGAGGGGTTATGTGGTAGGTGGAGGGGTTATGTGGTAGGTGGAGGGGTTTTGTGGCAGGTGAAGGGGTTGTGTGGTAGGTGGAGGGGTTGTGTGGTAGGTAGAGGGGTTATGCGGTATGTGGAGCGGTTATGTGGTGCATGGAGTGGTTATGTGGTAGGTGGAGCGGTTGTGTGGTAGGTGGACGGTTTGTCTGGTGGGTGGAGGAGTTATGCGGTATGTGGAGCGGTTATGTGTTAGTTGGAGGGGTTGTGTGGTAGGTGGAGGTGCTATGCAGTATGTGGAATTGTTATGTTGTAGGTGGAGGGGTTGTGTGGTAGGTGGAGGGGTTATGTGGTAGGAGGAGCGGTTATGCTGTAGGTGAAGCGGTTATGTGGAAGGTGGAGGGGTTGTGTGGTAAGTGGAGGGGTTATAAGGTGGAGGGGTTGTGTGGTAGGTGGAGGGCAGGTGGAGGACTGTGTGGTAGGTGGAGGGGTTGTCGGTGGGAGGAGGGGTAGTGGAGGTTGTGGAGGTGGAGCGGTTATGTGGTGTGGAGCGGTTATGTTGCAGGTGGAGGGGCTGGGTAGGTGGAGGGATGTGTGTGGAGGGGTTGTGTGTGGTGGAGGCCAGGTAGGGTGAGGTTGGTGGCAGGTGAGCGGTTAGTGTGGTAGGTGGAGGGTTGTGTGGTAGGTGGAGGGGTTGTGTGGGCAGGTGGAGCGGTTATGTGGTAGGTGGAGGGGGTTGTGTGGAAGGTGGAGGGGTTGTGTGGTGTGGAGGAGTTGTGTGGTGGGAGGGTTGTGTGGTGGTGAGCGGTTATAAGGTAGGTGGATGGGGGTGGAGGGCTGGTGGTAGGTGGAGGACTTATGTGGTAGGTGGAGGCAGTTGTAGGTGGAGGAGTTGTGTGCAGGTGGAGGGCTGTGTGGGTAGGTGGAGGGTGGGTAGGTGGATGAGTTGTGTGTGGTGGGGAGGGTGTGTGGAGGTGTTGTGGATAGGTGGTGAGTTGTGTGGTGGTGGAGGGGTTGTGGTAGGTGAGATGTTGTGGTAGGTGGAGGAGTTGTGTGGTAGGTGGAGGGTTGTGTGTGGTGTGGAGGTGTTTGGGTGATGGAGGGGTTGTGGTAGGTGGAGGGGTTGTGGTTGGTGAGGGGTGTTGTGATAGGTGGTGGAGTTGTGTGGCAGGTGGAGGGTTGTGGGGCAGGTGGAAGGATGTGGGTGGAGGAGTTGTGTGGCAGGTGGAGGGTTGGGTGTGGTAGGTGGAGGGGTTGAGTCACAGATGGAGGGGTTGTGTGGTAGGTGGAGGGGTGTTGTGGTTGGTGGAGGGTTGTGTAGGCGGAGTGAGCTGGAGTAGGTGGAGGGGTTGTGGTAGGTGGAGGGCTTATGTAGTGGAGGGGTTGTGTGGCAGGTGGAAAGTTTGTGGTGGAGCGGTGAGATAGGTAGGTGGAGGGGTTCAGTGGTAGGAGTGAGCGGTGGTAGGTGGAAGGGTTGTGTGGCAGGTGGAGGCTGTGTGGTAGGTGGGAGGATTGTGTGGTAGGTGTAGCGGCTTGGTGGTAGGTGCAGCGGTTGTGGTAGGCGGAGGGGTTGGTGGTAGGTGGAGGTTGTGGGTAGGTGGAGCGGTTGGTGTGGTGGGAGCGGTTGTAGGAAGGGCTGTGGTGAGGAGTTGAGTGGCAGGTGGAGGGGTTGTGTGGTAGGTGAGGCTCTGAGGGGTGGAGGGGTTGTGTGGTAGGTGGAGGGGCTGTGTGGTAGGTGGAGGGTTGCAGTAGTAGGGCTTGGTGGTACTGCAGCGGTATGTGGTAGGCGGATGGGTTGTGTGGTAGGTGGAGGGTTGTGTGTGGTAGGTGGACCGGTTATGTGGTAGGTGGGAGCGGTTATGTTGTAGGTGGAGGGGTTGTATGGTGGGTGGAGGGGTTGTGTGGGTGGAGGAGTTTTGTTGTAGGTGGAGGGGTTTGAGTGGTAGGTGGAGGGGTTGTGTGGTAGGTGGAGGGTTGAGTGGTAGGTGGAGGGGTTGTGTGGTTAGGATGGAGGAGTTGTGGATAGGTGGAGGTTGTGGGTAGGTGGAAGGGTTGTGTGGTAGGTGGAGGCAGGAAAGGTGGAGGGGTTATGTGGTAGGTGGAGGGGTTGTGGTAGGTGAGGGGTTGTGTGTTAGGTATGATTAAATCTAACTTAGCAAAGCAACAATCCATTAGGCCCGGACCCTGTGTTAGAGGGGTTGTGTGGTAGGTGGAGGGTTGGAGGGAGGTGGAAGGGTTGAGTGGTAGGTGGAGGGGTTGTGTGGTAGGTGGAGGGTTGAGTGGTAGGTGGAGGTGTTGAGTGGTAGGTTGAGGGTTGTGTGGTAGGTGGAGAGGTTGTGTGTAGGTGCATGGTGTGGGTAGGTGGGAGGTGGAGGGCTGTGGTAGGTGGTGGAGGGGTTGTGGTAGGTGTAGGATTTGTGTGGTAGGTGCAGTGGTGTGGGTAGGCGGAGGGGTTGGGTGGGAGGGGTGTGTGTGGTAGGTGAGCGGTGTGGTAGGTGGAGCGGTATGTTGTAGGTGGAAAGGTTTTGTGGTAGGTGGAGTGGTTGTGTGTGGTATGGAGGAGTTTTTGTGGTAGGTGGAGGGGTTTGAGTGGTAGGTGGAGGGTTGTGGTAGGTGGAGGGGTTGAATGGTAGGTGGAGGGTTGTGTGTGGTAGATGGAGGGGTTTGGGATAGGAGCAGTGTGTAGGTGAGGGGTTGTGTGGTAGTGAGGGTTGTGGTAGGTGGAGCGGTTATGCGGTAGGTGGAGGGGTTGTGTGGTAGGTGGAGGGGTTGTGTGGTAGGTGGAGCAGTTATGTGGAATGTGGAGCGGTTATAAGAACATAAGAACATAAGAATGGAGGAAACTGCAGCGGGCCATTTGGCCCATACTGGGCAGTCCCGTTTACACCCAACCCCTATTGCTCATATGAGCATCCAACCTATGTTTGAAGCAATTCAGCGTATTCGAGTTAATGATGATATTTGGTAACTTGTTCCATTCATCCACTACTCTGTTTCCAAACCAGTGTTTACCTATTTCACGCCTAAATCTAAATTTGTCTAATTTAAAACCATTGTTACGAGTTCGCTCCTGGTTGATAGTTTGAGTACCTTTGTAATGTCCTCTTTGTTTAGCCCTGCCTTCCACTATCACCTCTATCAGGTGCCCCTCACCTGCTCTCAAGGAGTGCAAATTAAGATGCTTTAACCTGTCTCTATACTCAAGGTTCCTAATTCCCGATTATTCTTGTCATTCTCCTCTGAATCCTTTCCAAGGATTCTATATCCATTCTGTAATACGGAGACCAGAACTGAACTGCATAATCCAGGTGTGGTCTCACAAGAGCAAGATACAGTTTTAGGATGACCTCGCTAGTCTTGTAACTAACACTCCTTTGTATGAACCCAAGTACTTTATTAGCCTTTTACGAGAAAAACACATTGTTTACTTCTCAAGGTTCCTACTATCATTACCTCACCTCTCGAAGTCCGATTTCTCTATGGCATCGTTGTTCATCTGGTATCTGGTTTCGTTTACATCTCCTATACTGAGTACTTTACATTTGTCGACGTTGATTTCATCTGCCATTTTTCAGACCATTCGAAAAATTTGTTTAGATCTTCCTGTAGTTTTGCCGAGTCCTCGTCAGATTTGATAACACGTCCTATTTTAGTGTCATCAGCAAATTTACTTATGTTGCTGTCAATGCCGATATCTATGTCGTTTATGTATATAATAAATAGTAATGGTCCAAGTACTGAGCCTTGGCGAACTCCACTTGTGACGTTGCTCCAATGGGACTTAGTGCCGTTAATGCTCACTCGCTTTTTCCTGTCCTGTAACCACGCCCTAATCCATTTAAGGATGTCGCTTTGATGCCATGAGCTTCTACCTTTCTAATTAGTCCGTGGGGATGAAAGTTACTAGTGTTCCCTGAAGAATGCAGTGATGGGTAGGGAAACACTGTGTAACACTGAGTCCGTTTATTATGGATGAGGGAAATACAAGTGGTGACTCGCGTGTGCCATGCACGGCTCACACGGTCAGACTGAAGCTGCCTTGCCATATGGCAGCCTCGGGGCAATGTTGCCACATAACACGTGCAGTGGTGCCACGTGATTATATATATAAATGCTACTCGGCACAGTAGCTTATGTACAGGGTTGACCGGCACAGTAGCTTAGATACATAACCTACAGGGGACTCTGTCGAAGGCTTTGCTAAAGTCGAGATATACCACAATATAATTGTGCCCCTCGTCCACCGATTCGAAAACTGATGAAAAGAATGTTAATAGATTAGTTAGGCAAGAACGTCCGCTTGTGAAGCCATGCTGGGAATCATTGATCAATCTGTGCTTCTCCAGGTGATTTCGAATAGAGTTTGAAATGATTGCTTCAAGTAATTTGCCTACTATTGATGTTAGACTGATTGGGCAGTTAAAGTTTAGTGATCTATCCTTCTTGAAAATCGGTATTACATTCGCTATCCTCTAGGATTCTGGTACTACACCTGTTTTTAATCACATGTTAAACAACTTTGCTAAGGGCATACTAAGCTCTTCCTTACATTCCTTTAATACTCTGGCAAATATCTCATCGGGACCAGGTGACTTATTAGGCTTTAGTTTGTCTATTTGCTTACTAACATCGTTACTAGTCACTACTATCTCACTTAATTTGTTTTCTTCACTATCTCTGAATAGAGTCGGTGCCTCGGGTATCATGTTTAAATTTTCGGTGGTGAAAACTGTTGAAAAATATTTATTCAAATTATTGCTCATTTCTCCGTCGTTATCAGTGAGCTCGCCGAAGTCTGACCGCATTGGTCCAATCTTTTCTCGTGTTTTAGTTTGATACATTTGGTAGAATCCTTTGGGGTTTGTCTTCACCTCCCTTGCTATCCTTACCTCATTATTCCTCTTTGCTTTCCTTATCTCGGTTTTAACCCTACTGGCCAATACCCTATAATAGTCCCGGAGGTGAATTTCCCCACGATTTATCCTTCTACCTATAGCCTTCCTTTGGCCAATGATGTTCTTTAAATAATTATTTATCCATTTAGGGTCATTGTTGTCTGATCTGAGTTTTTTGTATGGTATGTTCTACCTTTGTGCATTAAGTAACTCACTATTTAAATTGTCGTGGAACTCCGCAATCTCAGACCTCGTTATCAGATCTGTGTCATCTGTCAGGTTCACAGCCAAGCGAGACACCCCCTCTCTCAGCTGCCTCTTTAAACTGTCAAAGTTTGCCCTTCTGAAATCTGGTACTTTAGTGGAATTTTCCTTACGTCTGCCCTGAAAATCTAACTGGAATCGAATTTCTTTGTGATCTCTGTTTGCAAGTTCGTTCCCTACCTCGACATTGCTAATTAGGTTTTCTCTGTTCGACAGAACTAAGTCCAGTATATTATTACCCCGTGTGGGTTCGGTTATATGTTGACTTAGGAAACAGTCCTGGATCGTCTCGAGAAAATCCTCTGATTCTGAGTTACCCGTAAGGTCAGTCCAATCTATTTGGCCAAGGTTAAAGTCGCCTACTATACAGACTTTGTTGTGTATGGAAGCCCTGCGCATTTCATCCCAGATAAGTCGCTCATTGACGCTATCAAGATTGGGGGGTCTATATATTACTCCTGTGATTAATTTTTCCCGACCGTCGCTTAATTCTATCCAAATTGTTTCTGTATTCCTCTCAGTTTTTATTTCCTTATTTATTTCACACTTCAGATTATCCCTAACATAGATTGCTACTCCGCCTCCTTTCCTGGTCTGCCTATCGGTATGGAACAGTTTGTAACCCGCAATTTGGTAGGTGGAGGGGTTGTGTGGTAGGTGGAGGGGTTGTGTGGTAGGTGGAGGGATTATGTGGTAGGTGGAGGGGTTGTGTGGTAGGTGGAGGGGTTATGTGGTAGGTGAAGGGGTTGTGTTTTAGGTGGAGGGGTTATGCTTTATGTGGAGGGGTTGTGTGGTAGGTGGAGGAGTTGTGTGGTAGGTGGAGGGGTTATGTGGTAGGTGGAGGTGTTACGCGGTATGTGGAGCAGTTTGTGGTAGTTGGAGGGGTTGTGTGGTAAGTGGAGGTGCTATGCAGTATGTGGAACGGTTATGTGGTAGGTGGAGTGGTTATGTGGTAGGTGGGGGGGTAGTGTGGTAGGTGGATGGGTTATGTGGTAGGTGAAGCGGTTATGTGGTAGGTGGAGTGGTTGTGTTGTAGGTGGAGGGGTTATGTGGTATGTGGAAGGGATGTGTGGTAGGTGGAGCGGTTGTGTGGTAGGTGGAGGGGTTGTGTGATAGGTGGAGGGTTTGTGTAGTGGGTGGAAGTGCTATGCAGAATGTGGAACGGTTATGTGGTAGATGGAATGGTTATGTGGTAGGTGGAGGGGTAATGTGGTAGGTTTAGCGGTTATGTGGTAGGTGAAGCGGTTATGTGGTAGGTGGAGGGGTTGTGTGGTAGGTGGAGGGGTTATGTGGTAGGTGGAAGGGATATAATGCGACAGAACACAATGAGAAGAATATTATAAATAGGTAGGAGAAGTATAGAGAGTAGTTGTGTAAAGATAGGAAACTTGGTAGTGTGGCCGGGATGCTATTTACTCAGCGTCAATACGCTTATCTTAACTCGTATGTCAATACAAATATTTTACTTCTTAAAGGGACAACTTGTTAAACACCTCTTTGATACAACTATTTATTAATTCACTCAATGACATGGACACATTAATATCACTATTATATCGGGTGTTACGACCGTGTCGTATTTTTTATATATTTTTTTATATATAACATGCTCCCATGTTCCATATTATTCCTGTAATGATGTGTTAAATTTACTATTATATATTCTAGTCACCTTACCCTGTGCTGTTAAGGTTTTAACTGTCATTATTTGTTCAAGCCCATCTTGTTTCTTTATTTTGTATTGTAACCAGCATCTTTGTTCTCTAACGACCATCTGCATCGTTAAACGACCCACCGGCGGGTCGCGTCGCGGGAGCCGACCTTATATATAGGACCCACCAACTGACTGGAGTTAGTTCAGTCCTCTTGTCATACAGTCCATATGCTTTGAGTGACACTTGTCACTTGTTACTTATTCTTAATTTATTTGTGTTGTTCCTGTTGCCACCAATTTGGTATATCTATGTGAGTACCTATTTATGTCTCTGTTTGTGTCCATCAGTATTTGCTTAGTTGTATTCAAGTAATTCAGTGTTGTTTCACGTTAGTTAATTTCAGTGTTAGTTTTTATATGTTTATGCAGTGTTAACGTAATCCAATGCTTTATTTTTATTCTTTTGATGTTTCGATGTTTTGTATCACTTGTGTCTTAAAAGTTTCGATGGTGAATCAATTTGTTGTGACAGCCTACGAGGCTCTTTATTGTGTTAATATTTAATCAATTAAATTCTTAAAGGTTTACTTTATTTATTTTTATTCTCTTTTAATTTACTTCACTTTTTGTTTGGTTACGCCTAGAACCTGGATATTTAAGTAAATTAATAGACGGCGTAACACGGGGTACTAACACATTATGTTTTACGTTACTCGACACTGACTCTCGGACACACCTGAATGAATACACTTCCCACAGTAGGTAACTCACCCTAGGACTCGTTCTGACAAGACTCACGTGTACCCTGACGTAGGCCCAGTGGATGCTTGGCTGGGCTGCCTTCTATGGGAGGCTTCTGCTTAGCTGGGATCTGGTCGGGAGAGGACAAGCGTGACTCTGAGAATCTCCAGAGTAATGTTCGAATGTTCGAATGGCAACCAGAATCAGAATGAATATGCCAGAATGATAATCCGAACCAGAATGATCATGGAATGGGACTGTAGGGCCTTTATATGGGGTCGGCCCAGTCGGCCTCTGACCTCTAACCAATTATCACCAAACTGGTTAGATCTGGATAGCTGTGTGCAGGTGTGGTCCTGCCCAGGTGTCTTGGTTAGGTGAGGTTGTAGGTCACCCGGCTAACTCGCGTCATTAGCGGGCGAGGTCAAGTCCCTAAGGTCGACCTGAGGTGTGTCAACCCGGAATGTGGTGGTACCACGAGGTCTGTAGTGTACTTGCTGTTATATGTGACATAATTCTGGGCTGTAAGCTTTGGTCTGACAATCAATCATTACACCTCCCGCCAAGACCAAAGCTTCATCAAAGAGACTGATGTCACAAATAGACAGCAACATCACGTGTGGTATCGAAGATAATCCCTGGCGCGATAACATAGTCTCACATTTACAAACAACAATCTCATAGGTGTATGTATTTCTACTGGCACTAGTTTGATCTAACAAAGCTCACTATACCTCCCGCCAAGATCAAAGCTTCTATGCCAGGAGAAAATGGAAACATAGCAAGTGAACATAGAATGAAAAAATCCTTCATATCTAGATTTGTATCCGAGACAACTTGCAAATCAAAACAACAACAGGTGTTACATCTCCTTATCAGCCCATGTCAAAATAATAATTCATCTTAGTCAGTAATATGGCTACAACATCGTGTTTCATAGTCCAAAACATTAATCAAATGAACTCCTAGAAAAAAGTGAGGATAAAAAAAGACATTCTTTGTAGTAAACATCAACAAAAATCAGAGAAAATACTTCAAAATACACAAAAAAAATTTCCTACTTCACATATTAGGGTATTCATATCTTTTTATTATACATCAACAACATCAGTACATTAGTTGGGTCCGGCATAGCTCACGTCTTCCATCCAGCTGGTATCTGAAAAATAGGGGATGGCGGCAGCTCAGCAGCTGTAGTCGGTTGGTCCGTCATCATCGACTTTCTTGTGATGCCAGGACAGCACATCTTCTGTCTTCTTTCTTCACATAGCACGTCTTTTGTCTTCTTTCTTCACATAGCACATCTTCTGTCTTCTTTCTTCACATACCGCACCTTGTAGGTCGTTTCTCCACACCTTCTGACTTCTTCTCTACGTTTACAGCCTCATTTTCAACATCTTCTAGATGAATTTTCTGTTCCATCTTCCTCTTTTCTTAGTACATCATCATTTTCAACATATTCCAGACGATTTTCTATTCATCTGCCGTCGGCCCCCTCCGGCCGGGATGAAGGCCGGTCCATTGCTTGGGCTGTTGTCTCCTTAGATGACTGTAAGGCAGGTTCTGCGGACCAGGGCTCGCCCTCCGTACGTGAGTGTCGGCGAGACCAAAGACCGTCCTCTCTTACACCTTCCACAGTGGTGAATCCCTCCCTGGCTGGGATCACCAGGGTTCATTGTGTGGCGATGCATTCCACACTCCTTAACTTCCTAAAGTAGAAAAATATAAAATCTTCTTAATCCTAGACCAAGGGAGGACTTGACAGAAGTGATGTGGTGTGTGGTGGGTTGAGTGCTGCATTCATCACGCTGCATTCATCACGCTGCTTCTTCACGCTGCTTCTTCTCTGCTCGTATGTACTGTGGTTGACGGCCGGCTGGCCATGGGTGGTACTGTGTGTGACATTTGACAGAGAAACAATCCTAAAGGGATGATGGATTAGTTGGAAGTGCTTTCGCAAAAAAAATTTTTACTTTATACGTTACGTCAATGTTTGGCAACTATCATTTCCGTCACGACAATGTTCTCATCAGGCTGGGTCGGGGAGTGAAGCTCTGCGCACTACACTGAATATCATTTATCACTACGCGTCAAAGGGTACATCACAAATCATAATAGCATAAAAATACACTGAGTGAAGCTCTGCATTCATCGCAATATTACTTTATATTAACCATCATCATCAACACATAGCTTACGGGACAAAAGACGGGGTATAGGGAGGCGCTGGGGAAGATTAGAGATAGGGGAGGGATCCCTATAGTATGTGGTGTCTTGCCTAGAAGAGGGGTTGGTCGTGAATGGCTGTCCAGGGCAATTGCTATAAATTGCCGACTGGGAAAACATTGTGCAAACAATGGTTGGGCATTCATTGATAACTGGCAACGATTCTATGGCAACGGCTACCTGTACTGTTGCGACGGAGTACACTTGTCTCGTGAGGGGGTAAAGACGTTGTCTGCATCCCTGGAGCATGAAATTGTCACTCCGAAGGGGGGGTTTCGCCAGTAGAGAGGGGTCGGGGAAAGTGGGAGTCAAAAAACAAGCAGGTCCTGGGAAGTAAAATTAGTTGCTCAGGATAAGGGGTAAAACAGGACCAGGGAAGAGTAGGTTTAAATGTATACTATACAAACAGTAGGGGCAGTTCAAAAGATATCGAAGTCTTTAAACTGCTAAGGGAACATATGGGCACGGGGGTGGAGGAGGCTGCAGTGGGAGCGGGTAAACAAAGTGAAAGACTACAGGGAAACAGTGTTAGGAATGATGACAAAACTAAATTAGACAGGGAGTTTAAAACTAAACGCGGTAAGGGGAGGACTCAGAACACGACTAACTTAAATGTATACTACACGAACAGTAGAAGTATGAGAAACAAAATGGATGATATTAGGGCCTTGGTATGTACCGAAAAAATCGATATAATTGCATTCACTGAAACATGGATCAACCTAGACACACGTGAGTTACCAGTCGAATACCAAATTGCAAGTTACAAGCTGTTCCATACCGATAGGCAGACCAGGAAAGGAGGTGGAGTAGCAATCTATGTTAGGGATAATGTGAAGTGTGAAATAAATAAGGAAATAAAAACTGAGAGGAATACAGAAACAATTTGGATAGAATTAAGCGACGGTCGGGAAAAATTAATCACAGGAGTAACATATAGACCCCCCAATCTTGATAGCGTCAATGAGCGACTTAGCTGGGATGAAATGCGCAGGGCTTCCATACACAACAAAGTCTGTATAGTAGGCGACTTTAACCTTGGCCAAATAGATAGGACTGACCTTACGGGTAACTCAGAATCACAGGATTTTCTCGAGACGATCCAGGACTGTTTCCTAAGTCAACATATAACCGAATCCACACAGGGTAATAATATACTGGACTTAGTTCTGTCGAACAGAGAAAACCTAATTAGCAATGTCGAGGTAGGGAACGAACTTGCAAACAGAGATCACAAAGAAATTCGATTCCAGTTAGATTTTCAGGGCAGACGTAAGGAAAATTCCACTAAAGTACCAGATTTCAGAAGGGCAAACTTTGACAGTTTAAAGAGGCAGCTGAGAGAGGGGGTGTCGCGCTTGGCTGTGAACCTGACAGATGACACCGATCTGATAACGAGATCTGAGATTGCCGAGTTCCACGACAATTTAAATAGTGAGTTACTTAATGCACAAAGGTAGAACATACCATACAAAAAACTCAGATCAGACAACAATGACCCTAAATGGATAAATAATTATTTAAAGAACATCATTGGCCAAAGGAAGGCTATAGGTAGAAGGATAAATCGTGGGGAAATTCACCTCCGGGACTATTATAGGGTATTGGCGAGTAGGGTTAAAACCGAGATAAGGAAAGCAAAGAGGAATAATGAGGTAAGGATAGCAAGGGAGGTGAAGACAAACCCCAAAGGATTCTACCAAATGTATCAAACTAAAACACGAGAAAAGATTGGACCAATGCGGTCAGACTTCGGCGAGCTCACTGATAACGACGGAGAAATGAGCAATAATTTGAATAAATATTTTTCAACAGTTTTCACCACCGAAAATTTAAACATGATACCCGAGGCACCGACTCTATTCAGAGATAGTGAAGAAAACAAATTAAATTGAGATAGTAGTGACTAGTAACGATGTTAGTAAGCAAATAGACAAACTAAAGCCTAATAAGTCACCTGGTCCCGATGAGATATTTGCCAGAGTATTAAAGGAATGTAAGGAAGAGCTTTGTATGCCCTTAGCAAAGTTGTTTAACATGTGATTAAAAACAGGTGTAGTACCAGAATCCTGGAGGATAGCGAATGTAATACCAATTTTCAAGAAGGGGGATAGATCACTATCCTCTAACTACCGCCCAATCAGCCTAACATCAATAGTAGGCAAATTACTGGAAGCAATCATTTCAAACTCTATTCGAAATCACCTGGAGAAGCACCGATTGATCAATGATTCCCAGCATGGCTTCACAAGCGGACGTTCTTGCCTAACTAATCTATTAACATTCTTTTCATCAGTTTTCGAATCGGTGGACGAGGGGCACAATTATGATGTGGTATATCTCGACTTTAGTAAAGCCTTCGACAGAGTCCCCCACGAAAGACTAATTAGAAAGGTTGAAGCTCATGGCATCAAAGGTGACATCCTTAAATGGATTAGGGCGTGGTTACAGGACAGGAAACAGCGAGTGAGCATTAACGGCACTAAGTCCCATTGGAGCAACGTCACAAGTGGAGTTCCCCAAGGCTCAGTACTTGGACCATTATTATTTATTATATACATAAACGACATAGATATCGGCATAGACAGCAACATAAGTAAATTTGCTGATGACACTAAAATAGGACGTGTTATTAAATCTGACGAGGACTCGCAAAACTACAGGAAGATCTAAACAAATTTTTCGAATGGTCTGAAAAATGGCAGATGAAATTCAACGTGGACAAATGTAAAGTACTCAGTATAGGAGATGTAAACAGGAAACCAGATACCAGATGAACAACGATGCCATAGAAATCGGACTGCGAGAGAGATTTAGGAGTAATGATAAGTAGGAACCTTAAGCCAAGTAAACAATGTGTTTTTGCTCGTAACAAGGCTAATAAAGTACTTGGGTTCATACAAAGGAGTAGTTACAAGACTAGCGAGGTCATCCTAAAACTGTATCTTGCTCTTGTGAGACCACACCTGGATTACGCAGTTCAGTTCTGGTCACCGTATTACAGAATGGATATAGAATCCTTGGAAAGAATTCAGAGGAGAATGACAAGACTAATCCCGGGCATTAGGAACCTTGAGTATAGAGACAGGTTAAAGCATCTTAATTTGCCTCCCGACGAGCGAGGCGACCTGATAGAGGTGTATAAGTGGAAGGCAGGGCTAAACAAGGGGACATTACAAAGGTACTCAAACTATCCAACCAGGAGCGAACTCGTAACAATGGTTTTTAAATTAGACAAATTTAGATTTAGACGTGAAATAGGTAAACACTGGTTTGGAAACAGAGTAGTGGATGAATGGAACAAGTTACCAAATATCATCATTAACTCGAATACGCTGAATTGCTTCAAACATAGGTTGGATGCTCATATGAGCAATAGGGGTTGGGTGTAAACGGGACTGCCCAGTATGGGCCAATAGGCCCGCTGCAGTTTCCTACATTCTTATGTTCTTATGTTCTTATTAGTGTGGTCAAGCGAGGCGGGGCGGGTCAGAAGGACGTGAGGTCACACGAGCGGGGTGGGGCGAGGCGGGGCGGGGCGGCACTGGGCGAGGCGAGGCTGGCCAGGCCCAGCCAGGCTGGTGCGTTGCGGGTGAGGTGGGGAGGAGCCGAGGCGTGGTTGATGGGGCCAGGCCGAGGCTTTGCGGGGCGGGGCAGGGCACGGAACGGCGGGGCGGGGCAGGGCGGGGCAGGGATGGGAGGAAGGGTAAGGAGGATGAGGTGAGGATTAGGACAGGGAGGAGGATGTAGGTTAAAAGACATGTTAAGTTATTACAGTTAGTACAGACACCTCTTTCATCACTGAAACACAATGGCTACATTCAACACTGACCAACAATCAAACTGCACTTGGGCTATTGAGAACGTCACACATCCCAGGGGGCACTGAGAAATTATGTTAAGCACTGAACATATTTCTCGTAAAAATTCTCCCATACCACGACGAGAGACATTTACTTGAGCTGTAACGGTGACACACTAGGACACTCTTCACGATACTACGCAGGAACTTCATATTACGCACTTACGAACGATACTCAAACAACGAGCCAGGTGTTATGGCTAAACAAGGGAGGGCATGGGTTTACGTTAAGTACACTGTTACCAATAACAAGGGACGAGGAGGGCGTGGGTTAACGCCATAGTTCGCTGCCACCAATATAATGTGACAGAGAGTAGGATGTAAAGATATGAACTTGGTAGCGTGGCCGGGATGTTATTTATTCAGCGTCAATACGCTTATCTTATCTTGTATGTCAATACGACAACTTGTTAAACACCTCTTCGGTACAACTATTTATTAATTCACTCAATGACATGGACACATTAATATCACTATTATATCGGGGTACTAACACATTACAGTGAGTTCTGCTATAACGCATGTTTTGACAACGCGAATTGGCTCTAACGCTATTTATGAATAGAGGAACGATATTTGTATAACGTGAACGCTTGTTTGCTGTAACGCGATTTTTGCTTACTATTTCTCCAATTTTGTGGTATTAACTGTGAATATGGTAAAGAAGAATATCTCCAAGAAGCGTTCTGTTGATCTCATTCCCGGTGATGATCGTAAAAGAAAGGCTATAACACTTGAAGAGAAGCTCGATGTTATCAACCTCAAAATCACCCTTCTCCCCCATCAAGTTATACTCATATTTGTACACGGTAAAGTGTTACATTTACTGTATGATTTCATTATTAGATATGAATGTAACATTTATTTAGAATGTGCTAACCTTTGTGTTAGGCAAACTACAAAAAAAATTTCGATTTCGAGTAGTAATCTGCACCTAACTCTATTTTCTCCATAACCCCTGTTATTTCTATTACGCGAATTTCTATAACACGATGTTTTACAAGAACACAACTCTCGTGTTATAGCAGAACTGACTGTATGTTTTACATTACTCGACACTGACTCTCGGACACATCTGAATGAATACATTTCCCACAGTAGGTAACTTGGAGAAGGTCGTGCCCTATCGTGCTCCCGTTAGAGACCAAGGAAAATGGCCGCTTTGGATCGTTGTGTCGTGGGGGAAGAGGAGGGGAGTGTGGGGAAAGACGACCTCCTTGCCACTCTGTTCAGTAGCGAAAGTACAGAGAAGTGAGGCTGACACTCTCCTAAAGGGTACACAGCCTCAGGGATTTGAATCCCTTCAGGTGTCCTGCCTTAGCAGGACACCCCTGCGAAGGAGGAGCAGGCATGGAGAGAGTGGTTGTTCCAAGGGGGGACTAGGGTCAGGCCTGGCTGGTGCTGGGACCAGGGTGTGGAGGTAGTAACTCACCAAAGGCGAAGCTGGCGAGGAAGAGAAGAGGCAGCAGGACCGCATGGATCATGGAGAGAAAGGCAGTTGTACAAACCCTGCCCACAAGTAAGGTCGTGTGAAGTTGGTGACAGCTGCGGGTGGAGGTTGCAAGGGACAGCTTTTTGTGCGAGAGATAGGAATGTGGTGGACAGGGTGTGCTTTTCTTGGGTTGATAGGCAAGTGTAGCTTAGTGGGTAGACAGGGTTTTATTGTGGAGTGGCAACAATCCAGTGGGTGCCCCCAGGTGGAGGAAACCCATGCGAGGTGGGTGTTAGGAGGAGGAACCTTTCAAGAGGCATAGTGGGAGGCGCCAGAAGATTAGAGAGACAGGGAGGGATCCCGATAGTATGTGGTGTCTTGCCTAGAAGAGGGGTTATCGTGAATGGCCAATCCAGGCAATTGCTATAAATTGACGATCTTTGGGAAAATGATTGTGCAAAAACAATGGTTGGGGCATTCATTGATAACTGGCAACGATTCTATGGCAACGGTGGCTACCTGTACTGTCGCGACGGAGTACACGGTCTCGTGAGGGGTAAAGACGTTGTCTGCATCCCTGAGCGTGAAAATTGTCACCCGAAGGGGGTTTCGCCAGCAGAGAGGGTCGGGAAAGTGGAGTCAAAAACAAGCAGGTCCTGGGAAGTAAAAAATTAGTTGCTCAGGAGGTGTGTAAAACAGGATCAGGAAGAGTAGGTTTAAATGTATACCATACAAACAGTAGGGCAGTCTAAAAGATATCGAAGTTCTCAAACCTGCTAAGGGAACAGCAGGCACGGGGTGGAGGAGGCTGTGAGCGGGTAAACAAAGTGAAAGATCACAGGGAAACAGTGTTAGGAATGCATGAGACAAAACTAAATTAGACAGGGAGTTTAAAACTAAACGGTAAGGAGGACTCAGAACACGATTAACTGAATGTATAATGGCCAACAGCAGAAGTATGAGAAACAAAATGGATGATATTAGGGCCTGGTATGTACCGAAAAAATCGATATAATTGCATTCATTGGAACATGATCGACCTAGACACAATTTTGAGCTACCAGTCGAATACCAAAATTGCAGGTTACAAACTGTCTCCATACCGATAGGCAGACCAGGAAAGGAGGCGAGGAAAGCAATCTATGTTAGGGATGCAACTGAAGTGAAATAAATAAGAAAATAAAAAACTGAGAGGAACAAGCAGAACAATTTGGATAGAATTCTACAACGGTCAAAAAATTAATCACAGGAGTAATATATAGACCCCCAATCTTGATAAGGTCAATGAGCGCATTTATCTGATGAAATGCGAGGCTTCCATACACAACAACAAAGTCTGTATAGTAGGCGACTTTAACCTTGGCCAAATAGATTGGACTGACCTGGGTGTAACTCAGTATCAGAGGATTTTCTCGAGACGATCCAGAGGACTGTTTCCCCCTTTAAGTCAATATAAACTGAACCTACACGGGGGTAATAATATACTGGACTTAGTTCTGCTCGAACAGAGAAACCTAATTAGCAATGTCGAGGTAGGGAACGAATCCTGGCAAAACAGCGATCGCTAAAAATTCGATTCCAGTTAGATTTTCAGCCATGGCAGACGTAAGGAAAATTCCACTCAAAGTACCAGATTTCAGAAGGCAAAACTCGGTGACAGCTAAAGAGGTAAATTTGAGAGAGGGGTGCTGCCTGGATGAACCTGACAGATGACACCGACCTGATAACAAGATCTGAGATTGCCGAAGTTCCACGACAATTTTAAATAGTGATATTTAATGCACAAAGGCAGAACATGCTACCATAAAACCTAGATCAGACAACAATGACCCAATGATAAATAATTATTTAAAGAACATCATTGGCCAAAGGAAGGCTATAGGTAGGAGGACAAAGCGGAAGTAAATTCACCGTAGACTATTATAGGGTATTGCTATAGGGTTAAAACCGAGATAAGGAAAGGAAGAGGAATAATGAGGTAAGGATAGTAAGGAGGCGAAGATAAACCTCAAAGGATTCTAACAATGGTCAAAATTCAAAATGACGAGAAAAGATTGCACCAATACGGTTAGACTTCAAGTAGCTCACTATAACGACGGAGAAATGAGCAATAATTTGAATAAATATTTTTCAACAGTTTTCACCACCGAAAATTCTAAACATGATACCTGAGGCACCGACTCTATTCAGAGATAGTGAAGAAAACAAATTAAGTGAGATAGTAGTGACTAGTAACGATGTTAAAGCAAATAGACAAACTAAAAGCCCACAAGCCGTACCGGTCCTTATGAGATATTTCCACAGAGTATTAGCGAATGTAAGAAGAGCTTAGTATGCCTCTTAGCAAAGTTGTTCAACATGTCATTAAAAAACAGGTAGTACCAGAACTTCAGGAGGATATGTAATGTACACCGGATTTTCAAGAAGGGGGATAGATCACCATCCTCTAACTACCGCCCAATCAGTTAACATCAATAGTAGGCAAAATTACTGGAAGCAATCATTTCAAACTCTATTCGAATCACCTGGAGAAGCACAGATTGATCAATGATTCAGCAAGGCTTCACAAGCAGACGTTCCGCCTAACCAATCTATTAACATTCTTTTCATCAGTTTTCGAATCGGTGGACGAGGGGCACAATTATGATGTGGTATATCTCGACTTTAAAGTAAAGCCTTCGACAGAGTCCCCTTACGTGAAAGATTTTAATTAGAAAGGTAGAAGCTCATGGCATCAAAGGTGACATCTCTTAAATGGATTAGGGCATGGTTACAGGACAGGAAACAGCGAAAGGAGCATTAACGGTATCTAAGTCCCATTGAGCAACATCAAGTGGAGTCTCAAGGCTCAGTACTTGGACCATTATTATTTATTATATACATAAAACGACATAGATATCGGCATTGAAAAGCAACATATAAGTAAATTTGTTGATGACACTAAAATAGGACGTTATCAAATCTGACGGAGGACTCGCAAACTACAGAAGAGTCTAAACAAATTTTTCTGAATGGTCTGGAAAAAATGCATAGATGAACCAACGTCAAATGTAAGTACTCAGTATAGAGATGTAAACAGGGAAACCAGATACCAGGATGAACAACGAGATGCCAGAGAACTGACTGCGAGAGAGATTTAGGAGGAACGATAAGTAGGAACCTTGCCGGCAAACAATGGGTTTTTTGCCGCAGACAAGGCTAATAAAGTACTTGGGTTCATGGCTAAAGGAGTGTTAGCGTTACAAGACTAGCGAGGTCATCCTAAAAACTGTATCTTGCCTTTTGTGAGACTACACCCGGATTACGCAGTTCAGTTCTGGTCACTGTATTATGAATGGATATAGAATCCTTGGAAAGAATTCAGAGGAGAATGACAAGACTAATCCTGCATTAGGAACCTGAGTATAGAGACGTTAAAGAATCTTAATTTGCACTCCCTTGAGAGACGTAGAGCGAGAGGGTGACCCACAGGAGGTGGCGGCGGGAAGGCAGGGACAAAACAAAGGGACATTACAAAGGTACTCAAACTATCCAACAAGGAGCGAACTCTGGTAACAATGGTTTTAAATTAGACAAATTTAGATTTAGGCGTGAAATAGGTAAACACTGGTTTGGGAAACAGAGTAGTGGATGAATGGAACAAGTTACCAAATATCTTCATTAACTCGAATATGCTGAATTGCTCAAACATAGGGTTGATGCCTGCGGCGAGCATATTAGGGGTTGGGTGTAAACGGACTGCCCAGTATGGGCCAACAGGGCCCGCTGCAGTTTCTCCATTCTTATGTTCTTATGTTCTAGATCTGGATAACTGTTTGCAGGTGGTCCCAGTGTCTTTAAGGTGAGGTTGTAGGTCACCCGGCTAACTCACGTCATTGGCAGGCAGGAGTCAAGTCCTAGGGTCGACCTGAGGTGTGTCAACCCGGAATGTGGTGGTACCACTAGGTCTGTAGTGTACTTGCTGTTATATGTGACATAATTTTGGGCTGTAAGCTTTGGTCTGACAATCAATCATTACAGGGATGTGTGGTAGGTGGAGCAGTTTGTGTGGTAGGTGGAGGGGTTGTCGGGTAGGTGGAAGTTTTGTGTGGTAGTGGAGGAGTTGTGTGGTAGGTGGAGGGGTTGTGTGGTAGGTAGAGAGGTTATGTGGTAGGTGGATGGGTTGTGTAGTAGGTGGAGGGTTCTGTGGTAGGTGGAGGGCTTATGTGGTAGGTGGATGGGTTGTGTGGTAGGTGGATGGGTTGTGTTGTAGGGGAGGGGTTGTGTGGTGGTGGAAGGGTTGTGTGGTAGGTGGACTGGTTGGAGTCGTGGGTGGAGGGTTGTGTGGTAGGTGGAGGGATTATGTGGTTGGTAGAGGTTGTGTGGTAGGTGGAGGTTGTGTCATGGGGGAGGTTGTGTGGTGGGTGGAGGGGTTGTGTGGTAGGTGGAGTAGATTAGTCGTGGGTGGAGGGGTTGTGTGGTAGGTGGAGCGATTGTTTGGTAGGGGTGGAGCAGTTGTGTTGTGGGTGGAGCGGTTATGTGGTGTTTGGGGGTTAGTGGTGGGGTGGAGGGGTTGTGTGGTCGGTGGAGGGTTTGAGTGGTAGGTGGAGGGGTGTGTGTGGTAGGTGGAGGGATGTTCGGTAGGTGGAGGGGTTGGTGGTTGGTGAAGGGGTTGGAGTGGTCAGTGGAGGGGTTGTGTGGTGGGTGGAGGGGTTGTGTGGTAGGTGGAGGGTTTGTTCAGTAGGTGGAGGGTTGGTGGTTGGTGAAGGGGTTGAGTGAGTGGAGGAGTTGGAAGGGTGCGTGGAGGGGTTTGGTAGGTGAAAGGGTTGTGTGGTAGGTGAAGGGGTTGTGTGGTAGGTGGAGGGGGTTGTGTGGTGGGTTGAGGGGGTTGTGTGGTAGGTGGAGCGGTTATGTGGTTGGTGGAGGGTTGTGTGGTAGGTGGAGCGGTTGTGTGGTAGGTGGAGGGGTTTGTGTTGTAGGGGAGGGATGTGGGTGTGGAAGGGTTGTGGTAGGTGGACTGGTTGAGTCGTAGGTGGAGGGGTTGCGTGGTGGAGGGGATTGTGGTCAGGTGGGGGTTGTGTGGTAGGTGGAGGTTGTGTGGGAGGGTTGTGTGGTAGGTGGAGGGGTTGTGTGGGTGGAGAGATAGTCGTGGGTGGAGGGGTTTGTGTGGTAGGTGGAGCGGTTGTGTGGGAGGTGGAGCGGTTGTGTTGTAGGTGGAGCGGTTATGTGGTAGGTGGGGGGTTGAGTGGTAGGTGAAGGGGTTGTGTGGTCGGTGGCGGGGGTTGAGTGGTAGGTGGAGGGGTTGTGTGGTCAGTGGAGGGTTGAGTGGTAGGTGGAGGGGTTGTGTGGTTGGTGGGGGTTCTTCGGTACGTGGAGGGTTGAGTGGTTGGTGAAGGGGTTGAGTGACAGGTGGAGGAGTTGAAGGTTAGGTGAAGGGGTTGTGTGGTAGGTGGAGGGGTTGTGTGGTAGGTTGAGGGTTGTGTGGTAGGTGGAGCGGTTATGTGGTAGGGGAGGGTTGTGTGGTAGATCAGGCAGTTTGTGTGGTGGGTGGAGGGGTTATGTGGTGGGTGGAGCGGTTGTGTGGTGGGTGGAGCGTGGTTGTGTGGTGGGTGGAGGGGTTCTGTGGTAGGTGGAGCGGTTGTGTGGTAGGTGGAGGGGTTATGTGGTAGGTGGAGGGTTATGTGGTAGGTGGAGGGGTTGTGTGGTAGGTGGAGCAGTTATGTGGTAGGTGGAGCCGATTGTTAGGTGGAGGGTTGTGGTAGGTGGAGGGTTGTGTGGTAGGTGGAGGGGTTGAGTGGTGAGGTGGAGCGGTTGTGGTAGGTGGAGCGGTTATGTGGTGGGTGGAGGGGTTGTGTGGTAGGTGGAGGGGTTGTGTGGTGGGTGGAGAGGTTGTTTGGTAGGTGGAGCTGGAGTGGTAGGTGGAGAGGTTGTGTGGTAGGTGGAGGGTTGGAGTGGTAGGTCTGGGGTTGTGTGGTAAGTGGAGGGGTTGTGTGGTAGGTGGAGCGGTTGTGTGGTAGGTGGGAGGGGTTGTGTGGTGGATGGAGGGTCATTTTATGGAGGGTTTTGTGTGGTAGGTGGAGAGATGTGTGTGGTAGGTAAAGTGTAATGTTTGTGTGGGGGTTGTGTGGTAGGTGGAAGGGTTGTGTGGTGAGAGGTTATGTGGAGGTGGAGGTTGGGTGGTAGGTGGGTTGTGTGGTAGGTGGAGCGGTTGTGTGGTGGTGGAGAGGTTTTGTTGTGGTGGAGGGAGGTTGTGTGGTAGTGGAGAAGTTGTGTGGTAGGTGGAGGGTTGTAGTGGTGGGTGGAGCGGTTTATGTGGTAGGTGGAGGTTGTGTGAGTGGAGGTTGTGTGTGGGTCGAGGTTGTGTGGTAGGTGGAGAGGGTTGTGTGGTAGGTGGAGCAGTTGTGGTAGGTGGACAGGATGTGTGGTAGGTGGAGGGTTGTGTGGGGTGAAGCGGTTATGTGGTAGGTGGAGCCGTTATGTGAGTGGAGGAGCTTGTGCAGTAGGTGGAGGGTTGTGTGTTGGGTGGAGGTTATGTTGCATGTGGGTGGTTATGTGTTAGGTGGAGGGTTATGTGGTAGGTGGAGGGGTTGTGTGGTAGGTGGAGGGGTTATGCGGTATGTGGAGGGGTTGTGTGGTTGGTGGAGGGTTGTGTGTGGTAGGTCAGGGGTTATGTGGTAGGAGGAGGGGTTGTGTGGTAGGTGGAGGGTTTGTGTAGGTGGAGGATTGTGTGGTAGGTGGAGGTTGAGTGGTAGGTGGAGCAGTTATGTGGTAGGTGGAGCAGTTATGTGGTAGGTGGAGGGTTGTGTGTTGTAGGTGGAGGGGTTGTGTGGTAGGTGGAGGGTTGTTTGGTAGGTGGAGCTGTTTGAGTGGTAGGTGGAGGGTTTGTGTGGTGGGTGGAGGTTGAGTGTGGGTCTAGGGTTGTGTGTAAGTGGAGGGTTGTGTGGTAGGTGGAGCGGTTCTGTGGTGGTGGAGGGTTGTGTGTAGGTGGAGGGATTATGTTATATGTGGAGGGTTTGTGTGGTAGGTGGAGGGTTGTGTGGGGTGGAGGGTTATGTTTAATGTGGAGGGGTTGTGTGGTAGGTGGAGGGGTTGTGTGGTGGGTGGAGAGGTTATGTGGTGGGTGGAGGGTTGGGTGGTAGGTGGGTTGTGTGGTGGGTGGAGGGAGTTATGCGGTATGTGGGCGGTTTTGGTAGTTGGAGGGGTTTGTGTGGTAGGTGGAGGTGCCTGTGGAAGGTTATGTGGTAGGTGGGTGGTTATGTGGCAGGTGGAGGGTAGTGTGGTAGGTGGAGCGGTTGTAGGTGGGTGAAGCGTTTATGTGGTAGGTGGAGGGTTGTGTGTGATAGGTGGAGGGGTTGTGTGTGGTAGGTCAGGGGTTTGTGTGGTAGGTGGAGGGGTTGTGTGGAGGGTGGAGCAGTTATGTGGTAGGTGGAGGGGTTGTGGTGGGTGGAGGGTTTATGTGGTAGGTGGGGTTGTGTGGTGGGTGGAGCGGTTGTGTGTGGTAGGTGGAGAGGTTTTGTTGTGGGTGGAGGGTTGTGTGGTAGTGGAGATTGTGTGGTAGGTGGAGGGGTTGTGTGGTGGATGGAGCGGTTATGTGGTAGGTGGAGGGGTTGTGTGGTGGGGTGGAGGGTTGTGTGGATGGAGTCGAGGGTTGTGTGGTAGGTGGAGGGGTTGTGTGGTAGGTGGGAGCGGTTATGTGGTAGGTGGACAGGTTTGTGTGGTAGGTGGAGGGTTGTGTGTTGGGTGGAGCGGTTATGTGGTGGGACAAGTGGTTATGTGGTGGGTGGAGGGCTTGTGCGGTAGGTGGAGGGTTGTGTGTTAGGTGGAGGGGTTTTGTTGCATGTGGAGTGGTTATGTGTTAGGTGGGTTATGTGGTAGGTGGAGGGGTTGTGTGGTAGGTGGAGGGTTATGCAGTATGTGGAGGTTGTGTGTGGTTGGTGGAGGGTTGTGTGGTAGAGTCAAGGTTATGTAGGAGGAGGAGGTTGTGTGGAGGTGGAGGGTTGTGTAGTAGGTGGAGGGCTTGTGTGGTAGGTGGAGGGTTGTGTGTGGTAGGTGGAGGGGTTATGTGGTGGTGGAGGGTTGTGTGATAGGTGGAGCAGGTTGTGTGGTGGGTGGACGGTTTGTCTGGTGGGTGGAGGAGTTATGCGGTATGTGGGCAGTTATGTGGTCGTTGGAGGGGTTGTGTGGTAGGTGGAGGTGCTATGCAGTATGTGGGTGTTATGTTGTCAGTGGAGGGTTGTGTGGTAGGTGGAGGGTTATTGTGGAAGGAGGCAGTTATGTTGTAGGTGAAGCGGTTGTATGTGGAAGGTGTGGGGTTGTGTGGTAAGTGGAGGGGTTGTTGGTAGGTGGAGGGGGTTGTGTGTGGTAGGTGGAGGTTATGTGGTAGGTGGAGGGTTATGTGGTAGGTGGAGGGTTGTGTGATGGGTGGAGCAGTTGTGTGGTAGGTGGAGGGTTGTGTTGTAGGGGAGGGTTGTGTGGTAGGTGGAAGGGTTTAGTGGTAGGTGGACTGGTTGAGTCGTAGGTGGAGGGGTTGGCGTGGTAGGTGGAGGGATTATGTGGTCAGTGGGGTTTGTGTGGTAGGTGGAGGAGTTTGTGTCGTAGGGGAGGGGTTGTGTGGTAGGTGGAGGGGTTGTGTGGTGGGTGGAGGGTCAGTCGTGGGTGGAGGGTTGTGTGGTGAGGTGGAGCGGTTGTGTGGTAGGTGGAGGGGTTGTTCGGTACGTGGAGGGTTAGTGGTTGGTGAAAGGGTTGAAGTGGCAGGTGGAGGGTTGAAGGGTAGAGTGAAGGGGTTGTGTGGTAGGTGGACGGGTTGTGTGGTAGGTGGAGGGGTTTGTGTGTTCAGTGGAGCAGGTTATGTGGTAGGTGGGTGGTTATGTGGTAGGTGGAGGGCTTGTGCAGTGGGTGGAGGGGTTGTGTGTTAGGTGGAGGGTTATGTTGCATGTGGGTGGTTATGTTAGGTGGAGGGTTATGTGGTAGGTGGAGGGGTTGTGTGTGTAGGTGGAGGGTTATGCAGTATGTGGAGGGGTTGTGTGGTTGGTGGAGGGGGTTGTGTGGGTAGTCGAGGTTATGTGGTAGGAGGAGGGGTTGTGTGTGTAGGTGGAGGGTTGTGTAGTAGGTGGAGGAGGTTGTGTGGTGGTGGAGGGTTGTGTGGTAGGTGGAGGGTTGTGTGGTAGGTGGAGGGTTGTGTGGTAGGTGGACGGTTTGTCTGGTGGGTGGAGAGTTATGCGGTATGTGGGCAGTTATGTGTTAGTTGGAGGGTTGTGTTAGGTGGAGGTGCTATGCAGTATGTGGGTGTTATGTTGTAGGTGGAGGGTTGTGTGGTAGGTGGAGGGTTATGTGGTGGGAGGAGCAGTATGCTGTAGGTGAAGCAGTTAGTGTGGAAGGTGGAGGGGTTGTGTGTGGGAGTGGAGGGTTGTGTGGTAGGTGGAGGGGTTTGTGTGGTAGGTGGAGGGTTATGTGGTAGGTGGAGGGTTGTTTGATAGGTGGAGGGGTTGTGTGGGAGTTAGGGGTTGTGTCATGGGGAGGTTGTGTGGTAGGTGGAGGGTTGTGTGGTGGGTGGAGGAAGTAGTGGGTGGAGGGTTGTGTGGTAGGTGGAGCGTTGTGTGGTAGGTGGAGCAGTTGTGTTGTGGGTGGAGCAGTTGTATGTGGTAGGTGGGGGTTGGTGTGGTAGGTGGAGGGTTGTGTGGTCGGTGGAGGGTTGAGTGGCAGGTGGAGGGGTTGTGTGGTTGGTGGAGGGTTGTTCGGTATGTGGAGGGGTTGAGTGGTTGGTGGAAGGGGTTGAGTGAGGTGGAGGAGTTGGAAGGGTAGGTGAAGGGTTGTGTGGTAAGTGGAGGGTTGTGTGGTAGGTTGAGGGGTTTGTGTGGTAGGTGGAGCAGTTATGTGGTAGGGAGGGTTGTGTGGTAGATCAGGCAGGTTGTGTGTGGAGGTGGAGGGATGTGTGGTAGGTGGAGGGTTTGTTCAGTAGGTGGAGGGTTGAGTGGTTGGTGAAGGGGTTGAGTGCTAGGTGGAGGATTGAGGGTAGGTGGAGGGGGTTGTGTGGTAGGTGAAAGGGTTGTGTGGTAGGTGAGAGGTTGTGTGTGGCATGGAGAGAGGTTGTGTGTAGGTTAGGGGTTGTTTGGTAGGTGGAGCAGTTGTGTGGTTGGTGGAGGGTGTGTGGTAGGTGGAGCAGTTGTGTGGTAGGTGGAGGGTTGTGTTGTAGGGGAGGGTTAGTGTGGTAGGTGGAAGGGTTGTGTGGTAGGTGGACTGGTTGGAGGTCATGGAGTGGAGGGGTTGCGTGGTAGGTGGAGGGATTATGTGGGTCAGTAGGGAGGTTGTGTAGGTGGAGGGTTGTGTCATATGGGGAGGGTTGTGTGGTAGGTGGAGGGAGGTTGTGTGGTAGGTGGAGGAGATTAGTCATAGGTGGAGGGTTGTGTGGTAGGTGGAGCGGTTGTGTGGTGGGTGGAGCAGGTTGTGTTGCAGGTGGGAGCGATTATATGGTAGCTGGGGGTTGAGTGGTAGGTGGAGGGTTGTGTGGTCAGTGGAGAGGTTGAGTGTGGGGTGGAGGGTTGTGTGGTAGGTGGAAGGTGTTCGATGCGTGGAGGGGTTGAGTGGTTGGTGAAGGGTTGAGTGGCAGGTGGAGGAGTTGAAGGGTAGGTGGAAGGGGTTGTGTGGTAGGTGGACGGGTTGTGTGGTAGGTGGAGGGTTGTGTGTTGGGTGGAGCGGTTGTGTGGTAGGTGGGTGGTTATGTGGTAGGTGGAGGGCTTGTGCAGGGAGGTGGAGGGGGTTGTGTGTGTTGGGTGGAGGGGTTATGTTGCATGTGGGTGGTTATGTGTTGGGTGGAGGGGAGTGTGGTAGGTGGAGGGGTTGTGTGGTAGGTGGAGGGTTATGCAGTATGTGAAGGGTTGTTGGTTGGTGGAGAGGTTGTGTTGTGAGTCGAGGGTTATGTGGTAGGAGAGGGGTTGTTGTGGTAGGTGGAGGGAGGTTGTGTAGTAGGTGGAGGGGTTGTGTGGTAGGTGGAGGGTTGTGTGTGGTGGGTGGAGGGTTATGTGGTAGGTGGAGGGTTGTGTGATAGGTGGAGCAGTGTTTGTGTGGTAGGTGGACAGTTTGTCTGGTGGGTGGAGGAGTTATGCGGTATGTGGAGCAGCATGTGTGTTGGTTGGAGGGGTTGTGTGGTAGGTGGAGGTCTATGCAGTATGTGGAATTGTTATGTTGTAGGTGGGAGGGGTTGTGTGGTAGGTGGAGGGTTATGTGGTGGGAGGAGCAGTTATGCTGTGGGTGGAAGCAGTTTATGTGGAAGGTGGAGGGGTTGTGTGGTAAGTGGAGGGGTTGTGTGGTAGGTGGAGAGGGTTGTGTGGTAGGTGGAGGGTTATGTGGTAGGTGGAGGGGTTGTGTGATGGTGGAGCAGTTGTGTGGTAGGTGGAGGGTTGTGGTGCACGTGGAGGAGTTGTGAGGTGGGTGGAGGGGTTGTGTGGTGAGGTGGAGGGTTGTGTGGTGGGTGGGAGGAGTTTAGTCAGGTGGAGGGTTGGCAGTGGTGGTAGGTGGAGGGGTTGTGTGGTCGGTGGAGAGAGATGTGTGATAGGATGGAGGGGTTGAGATGGTAGGTGGAGGGGTTGTGTGGTAGGTGGAGGGGTTGGAGTGGTAGTGTGAAGGGGTTGTGTGGTAGGTGGAGGGGTTATGTGGTGGGTGGAGGGGTTGTGTGGTAGGTGGAGCGGTTGTGTGGTAGGTGGAGGGTTCTGTGGTAGGTGGAGCGGTTATGTGGTGGAGTGGAGGGTTATGTGGTAGGTGGAGGGTTGTGTGGTAGGTGGAGCGGTTATGTGGTAGGTGGAGCGGTTGTGTGGTAGGTGGAGGGTTTGTGTGGTAGGTGGAGGGTTGTGTGGTAGGTGGAGGGTTGGTGGTAGGTGGAGCAGTTGTGGTGGGTGGAGCGGTTATGTGGTGGGTGGAGGGGTTGTGTGGTAGGTGGAGGGGTTGTGTGGTGGGTGGGTGGATTTGGGAGTGGGTGGGCTGTTGGGTGGGCAGGTGGAGAGGGTTGTGGTGGGTGGAGGGGTTGGTGGGTAGGTCTAGGGGTTGTGTGGTAGGTGGAGGGGTTGTGTGGTAGGTGGAGCGGTTTGTGGTGGGTGGAGGGTTGTGTGGTAGATGGAGGATTATGTTTTTATGTGGAGGTTTGTGTGGTAGGTGGAGGGTTGTGTGGTAGGTGGAGGGGTTGATTTTAATGTGGAGGGGTTGTGTGGTAGGTGGAGGGGGTTGTGTGGTGGGTGGAGAGGTTGTATGTGGTAGGTGGAGGGTTGGGTGGTAGGTGGAGTTGTGTGGTAGGTGGAGGAGTTATGCAGGTATGTGGAGCGGTTTGTGGTGGAGGGTTGTGTGGTAGGTGGAGGTGCTATGCAGTATGTGGAAAGGTTATGTGGTAGGTGGAGTGGTTATGTGGCAGGTGGAGGGGTAGTGTGGTGGGTGGAGCGGTTATGTGGTAGGTGAAGCGGTTATGTGGTAGAGTGGAGGGTTGTGTGAAGGTGGAGGGTTTGTGTGGTAGGTCGAGGGTTGTGTGGTAGGTGGAGGGGGTTGTGTGGTGGGTGGAGCAGTGGTTATGTGTGGTAGGTGGAGGGGTTGTGTGGTAGGTGGAGGGGTTGTGGTAGAGTGAGGTTGTGTTTTAGGTTGGGCAGTTTGTGTGGTAGGTGGAGAGGGTTTTGTTGTAGGTGGAGGGGTTGTGTGGTAGTGGAGAGTTGTGTGAGTGGGTGGAGGGTTGTGTGGTGGGTGGAGCAGTTTATGTGGTAGGTGGAGGGTTGTGTGGTGGGTGGAGGGGTTGTGTGGTAGGTCGAGGGTTGTGTGGTAGGTGGAGGAGGTTGTGTGGTAGGTGGAGCAGTTATGTGTGTAGGTGGACAGGTTGTGTGGTAGGTGGAGGGGTTGTGTGTTGGGTGGAAGCAGTTACGTGGTGGGTGGAGCAGTTATGTGTGGTAGGTGGAGGAGGGCTTGTGCAGTAGGTGGAGGGGTTGTGTGTGTTGGGTGGAGGGTTATGTTGCATGTGGAGTGGTTATGTGTTGGGTGGAGGGGTTATGTGGTAGGTGGAGGGGTTGTGTGGTAGGTGGAGGGGTTATGCGGTATGTGGAGGGGTTGTGTGGTTGGTGGAGGGGTTGTGTGGTGGGTCAGGGTTATGTGAGTAGAGGAGGGGTTGTGTGGTAGGTGGAGGTTGTGTAGTAGGTGGAGGGTTGTGTGGTAGGTGGAGGGTTAGTGGTAGGTGGAGCAGTTGTGGTAGGTGGAGCAGTTACGTGGTGAGGTGGAGGTTGTGTGGTAGGTGGAGGGTTGTGTGGTAGGTGGAGGTTGTTTGGTAGGGTGGGCAGTTTGAGTGGTAGGTGGAGGGAGGTTGTGTGGTAGGTGGGGGTTGAGTGGTAGGTCTAGGGGTTGTGTGGTAGAGTGGAGGGTTGTGTGGTGGGTGGAACAGTTATGTGGTAGGTGGAGGGTTGTGTGGTAGGTGGAGGGATGTTTTTATGGAGGGTTTGTGTGGTAGGTGGAGGGGTTGTGTGGTGGGTGGAGGGTTATGTTTAATGTGGAAGGTTGTGTGGTAGGTGGGGGTTGTGTGTGGGTGGAGAGGTTATGTGGAGGTGGAGGGTTGTGTGGTTGGTGGAGGGTTGTGTGGTAGGTCAGGGGTTATGTGGTAGGAGGAGGGTTGTGTGGGTAGGTGGAGGGTTGTGTAGTAGGTGGAGGGTTGTGTGGTGGGTGGAGAGGTTGGGTGGTAGGTGGAGCGGTTGTGTGGTGGGTGGAGACGGGTTGTGTGGTAGGTGGAGGGGTTGTGTGGTGGGTGGAGGGGGTTGTGTGGTGGGTGGAGGGTTGTTTGGTAGGTGGAGCTGTTTGGGTGGTAGGTGGAGGGGTTGTGTGGTAGGTGGAGGGGTTAGTGGCAGGTCTGGGGTTGTGTGGTGAAGTGGAGGGGTTGTGTGGTAGGTTGGAGCAGTTATGTGGTAGGTGGAGGGTTGTGTGGTAGGTGGAGGGTTATGTTTTATATGGAGGGTTTGTGTGGTAGGTGGAGGGTTGTGTGGTAGGTGGAGGGTTATTTAATGTGGAGGTTGTGTGGTAGGTGGAGGGTTGTGTGGTGGGTGGAGAGGTTATGTGGTAGGTGGAGGGTTGGGTGGTAGGTGGAGTTGTGTGGTAGGTGGAGGGATTATGCGGTATGTGGGCAGTTTGTGGTAGTTGGAGGGTTTGTGTGGTAGGTGGAGGTGCTATGCAGTATGTGGAAAGGTTATGTGGTAGGTGGAGGTGGTTGTGTGTGGGTGGAGGGGTAGTGTGGTGAGTGGAGCAGTTATGTGGTAGGTGGAAGCGGTTATGTGGTAGGTGGAGGGTTGTGTGATGGAGTGGAGGGGTTGTGTAGGTCAAGGTTGTGTGGTAGGTGGAGGGTTGTGTGGTGGGTGGAGCGGTTATGTGGTGGTGGAGGGGTTGTGTGGTGGGTGGAGGGGTTATGTGGTGGGTAGAGGTTGTGTGGTGGGTGGAGCCGGTTTGTGGTGGGTGGAGGTTTTGTTGTGGGTGGAGGGTTGTGGTAGTGGAGAGTTGTGTGTGGTGGGTGGAGGGGTTTGTGTGGTGGGTGGAGCGGTTGTGTGGTGGGTGGAGGGGTTGTGGTGGGTGGGGGTTGTGTGGTGGGTCGGGGTTGTGTGGTGAGTGGAGGGTTGTGTGGTAGGTGGAGCAGTTATGTGGTGGGTGGACAGGTTGTGTGGTAGGTGGAGGTTGTGTGTTGGTGGAGCGATTTGTGGTGGGTGGAGTGGTATGTGGGTAGGTGGGAGGCTGTGCAGTAGGTGGAGGGTTGTGTGTTGGAGGAGGGGGTTATGTTGCATTTGGAGGTGGTTATGTGTTGGGTGGAGGGAGGTTATGTGGTAGGTGGAGTGGTTGTGGTAGGTGGAGGGTTATGCAGTATGTGGAGGGGTTGTGTGGTTGGTGGAGGGGTTGTGTAGTGGAGTCGAGGGTTATGTGGTAGGAGGAGGGGGTTGTGTGGTAGGTAGAGGGGTTGTGTAGTAGGTGGAGGGCTTGTGTGGTAGGTGGAGGGGGTTGTGTGTGGTAGGTGGAGGAGTTATGTGGTAGGTGGAGGGTTGTGTGATAGGTGGAGCAGTTTGTGTGGTAGGTGGACGGATTTGTCTGGTGGTGGAGGTTATGCGGTGTGTGGAGCAGAGTTTATGTGGTAGTTGGAGGGGTTGTGTGGTAGGTGGAGGAGTGCTGATATGTGGAATGTTATGTTGTGGAGGGTTGTGTGGTAGGTGGAGGGTTTATGTGGAAGGAGGAGCGGATTTATGTTGTAGGTGAAGCGGTTATGTGGAAGAGTGGGGGTTGTGTGGTAAGTGGAGAGGTTGTGTGGTAGGTGGAGGGGTTGTGTGGTAGGTGGGCAGTTATGTGGTAGGTAAGCGGTTATGTGTGGTGGGTGGAGGGGTTGTGTGATGGAGTGGAAAGGTTGTGTGGTGGGTCAGAGAGGTTGTGTGGTAGGTGGAGGGTTGTGTGGTGGGTGGAGCAGTTATGTGGTAGGTGGAGGGGTTGTGTGGTAGGTGGAGGGTTATGTGGTAGGTGGGGGTTGTGTGGTAGGTGGAGCGGTTGTGTGGTGGGTGGAGGGTTTTGTTGTAGGTGGAGGGGGTTGTGTGGTGGTGGAGGATTGTGTGGTGGGTGGAGGGGTTGTGTGGTGGGTGGAGCGATGTATGTGGTAGGTGGAGGGTTGTGTGGTTGGTGGAGGGGTTGTGTGTGGGTCAGGGGTTGTGTGGTAGGTGGAGGGGTTGTGTGGTAGGTGGAGCGGTTATGTGGTAGGTGGACAGGGTTGTGTGGTAGGTGGAGGGGTTGTGTGTTAGGTGGAGCGAGGTTATGTGGTAGGTGGGTGTGGTTATGTGGTAGGTGGAAGCTTGTGCAGTAGGTGGAGGGTTGTGTGTTGGAGGAGGGTTATGTTGCATTTGGGTGTGGTTATGTGTGGGTGGAGGTTATGTGGTGGGTGGGAGTGGTTGTGTGTGGTAGGTGGAGGGGTTTATGCGGTATGGAGGGGAGGTTTTGTGTGGTTGGTGAGGAGGGTTGTGTGGTAGGTCAGGGGTTATGTGGTAGGAGGAGGGGTTGTGTGGTAGGTGGGGGTTGTGTAGTAGGTGGAGGGCTTGTGTGGTGAGGTGGAGGGGTTGTGTGGTGGGTGGAGGGGTTATGTGGTAGGTGGAGGGGTTGTGTGATGGGTGGAGGCAGGTTGTGTGGTAGGTGGACAGTTTGTCTGGTGGGTGGAGGAGTTATGCAGTATGTGGAGCGGTTATGTAGTGGTTGGAGGGGTTGTGTGGTAGGTGGAGGTGCGTATGCAGTATGTGGAATTGTTATGTTGTAGGTGGAGGGTTGTGTGGTAGGTGGAGAGGTTATGTGGAAGGAGGAGCGGTTATGTTGTAGGTGGAGCAGTTATGTGGAAGGTGGAGGGGTTGTGTGGTAAGTGGAGGGGTTGTGTGGTGGGTGGAGGGGTTGTGTGGTAGGTGGAGGGTTGTGGTAGGTGGAGGGGTTGTGTGATAGGTGGAGCGGTTGTGTGGTAGGTGGAGGAGTTGAAGGGTGGGTGGAAGGGGTTGGTAGGTGGACAGTGGCTTGTGGTAGGTGGAGGGTTGTGTGTTAAGGTGGAGCAGTTATGTGGTAGGTGGGTGGTTGTGTGGTAGATGGAGGGCTTGTGCAGTAGGTGGAGGGGTTGTGTGTTGTAGGTGGAGGTTATGTTGAATGTGGAGTGGTTATGTGTTGGGTGGAGGGTTATGTGGTAGGTGGAGGGTTGTGTGGTTGGTGGAGGGTTATGCAGTGTGTGGAGGGTTGTGTGGTTGGTGGAGGGGTTGTGTGGTAGGTCGAGGGGTTATGTGGTAGGAGGGAGGGGTTGTGTGGTAGGTGGAGGGTTGTGTAGTAGGTGGAGGGGTTGTGTGGTAGGTGGCAGGGTTTGTGTGGTAGGTGGAGGGGTTATGTGAGCAGGTGGGTGTGTGATGGGTGGAGCGGTTGTGTGGTAGGTGGACGGTTTGTCTGGTGGGTGGAGGTATGCAGTATGTGGGCGGTTATGTTAGTTAGAGGTTATGGTAGAGTGGAGAGTGCTATGTGGAAGGAGTTGTGTGGTAGGTGGACAGGTTGTGGTAGGAGGAGCAGTTGCTGTGGAGTGAAGCAGTTATGTGGAAGGTGGAGGGGTTGTGTGTGAGAGTGGAGGGTTGTGTGTGGGTGGAGGGGGTTGTGTGGTAGGTGGAGGGTTATGTGGTGGGTGGAGGGATGGAGTGGAGCGTTGTGTAGTGGAGTGGAGGGGTTGTGTGGAGGAGTTGTTTGGTAGGTGGAGGGGTTGTGTGGTAGGTGGAGGGGTTATGTGAGTAGGTGGAGGTTGTGTGATGGGTGGAGCAGTTGTGTGTGGTGGGTGGAGGGGTTGTGTGGTGGGTGGGGTGAGTATGTGGTTAGTGGTGGGTGGAGGGTTGTGTGGTAGGTGGAGGTGCTATGCAGATGTGGGTGTTATGTTGTGGTGGAGGGTGTGTGTGGTAGGTGGAGGGGTTGTGGGTGGAGAGGTATGTGGAAGGTGGAGGGTTGTGTGTGGTAAGTGGAGGGGTTGTGTGGTGGGTGGAGGGGTTTGTGTGGTGGGTGGAGGGTTGTGTGGTAGGTGGAGGGTTGTGTGTGGGTGGAGCAGGGTTGTGTGGTATGGAGGTTGAGGGCAGTGACTGTGTGGTAGGTGGAGGGTGTGTAGTAGGTGGAGGTTGTGTGTTAGGTGGAGCAGTTATGTGGTAGGTGGAGGGTTATGTGGTAGGTGGAGGGCTTGGCAGTAGGTGGAGGGTTTGTGTGTTAGGTGGAGGGTTATGTTGAATGTGGAGTGGTTATGTGTGTTGGGTGGAGGGTTATGTGGTGGGTGGAGGGGGTTGTGTGGTTGGTGGAGGGTTATGTGCAGTATGTGGAGGGGTTGTGTGGTTGGTGGAGGGTTGTGTGGTAGGTCGAGGGTTATGTGAGGTAGGGAGGGTTGTGTGGTGGGTGGAGGGGTTGTGGTAGGTGGAGGGGTTGTGTGGTAAGTGGAGGAGGTTTGTGTGGTAGGTGGAGGTTATGTGGTGGGTGGAGGGGTTGTGTGATAGGTGGAGGTTTGTGTGGTAGGTGGACGGGTTTGGCTGGTGGGTGGAGGTTACGGTATGGAGCAGTTGTGGTGGTTGGAGGGGTTGTGTGGTAGGTGGAGGTGCTATGAAGTGTGTTATATTGTGGAGGGGTTGTGTGGTAGGTGGAGGGTTGTGTGGTGGGAGGGAGGTTATGATGTGGAGTGAAGCGGTTATGGTAGGTGGAGGGGTTGTGTGGTGAGTGGAGGGGTTGTGTGGTAGGTGGAGGGTTGTGTGTGGGTGGAGGGTTTGTGGTAGGTGGAGGGTTGTGCGATAGGTGGAGGGTTGTGTGGTAGGAGGAGAATGTCTGTGTCTA
>NW_024729836.1:0-20836 GCF_018991925.1 Homarus americanus | reverse complement strand
CCTATCCCTTAGCTAAAGTGCACCTCCAATGTCCCTTGATTACTGGGGAAGTGCAAATAGCCATTAGGAAAGATCCAATGCCTATGAGCGGCATTCAGTTATTATTGGGTAATGACGTGGTAGGAGATCTAGTGGTTCCCAACATAAAGACAGTCGACTCTCCCTTACCTGTCAACTCCACCACTGACCTTGAAGAAACTACTCCTCACTTTTTCCCATCTTGTGCTGTCACCCGGTCACAGAGTGTGCGAAATGGGCCCTCTTCATCTAAAACCACCTCCAATATCTTCCTACCCACAGAAGATCTGTACAATAAGACCATTAGTAAGGATGAGCTCATTAAAGCCCAACAATCTGATCCATCTTTGAATATGAAAGACCTCAGTGTGGAACAGTGTACATCTTCGGCTTACCACCCACAATCCCAAGGTTGCTTGGAACGGTTCCATCAAAACTTTCAAATCAATGCTAATAAACTATCTCCCCTCAACTATATAGTCCATACTCCTGATCGCAGGAAAGATTCACAACTTGTTCACATTAATCTCATGAAACTTTACCATTCCAGGCAGTCAGAGGAAGACATCCCAGAGGCTATAAGCCTACATGTATTGCATACGGTTTTGTCAGGGCCGGAGCCGGAGACAGATGACATGGATCTATTGGAGAATTTAGACTTCCCTCTACCTAAAGAAAACCCTGCTAACAGTCACATACTCAACAACTTGGATGAGTATTTTTCTGTTCTGAATCCATCTCAAGCAAAAGATCTCGCCAAGTTATTATCAACATTTCCTAAAGTCACGTCAGACCTCCCAGGATTTTGCAATATACTTCAACATGATATTAAGCTAATCTCAGATGATTACAACCCATTAAGCAATCAGCATATCGACTAAATCCACAAAAAGAGATTATGAAAAAGGAGGTAGATTTTTTGTTTAAAACACTTAACAGCTGAACACATACCTCCCCTGAGTACACCTTGCCTTCACATTCCAAAACCCGATAGCACTTTTCGTTTCTGTACCGATTTATCGTAAAAGTGAACCAGGTCACTGTCTCAGACGCCTACCCTTTACCTTTGATTGAAGATATAATAAACAGCATAGGCTGTGCAAAATTTATATCTACGTGGACATGTTGAGAAAGGATATTTATCAAGTGGGACTCACGGATAGGGCAAAAATAATCTCAGCATTTATAACTCCATTTGGTCTTTTTCAATATTCGGTTATGGCGTTTGGCTTTTCTAATGCTCCGGCCACATTCCAGAGGGCAATCAATTACCTGATTCAGGACCTAGATGGGACGTTCGCCTACCTGGATGACCTGGTGGTGGTGTCGGACGGCTGGGACGAACATCTGGTGCGTTTGGAGATACTGTTCGCACGACTGCAAGAGACTGGATTCACCATAAACCTGGCTAAATCTGCTTTTGACCGGGCCTCAGTGACTTACCTGGGACATATCGTTGGGCATGGTATGGTGAGACCCAAGGACGCAAACGTTAAAGCCATCTTGTCCTTCGCCACTCCAAGGACGAGGAAGGAACTCATGCGCTTCCTGGGAATGTGCGGCTACTACCGCCGGTTCTGCAATAACTTCTCCAGCGTGGCCGGACCCCTCACAGACCTTACCAGTTCTGCGGTCCCTTACATCTGGAACCAGAGGTGCGACCAGTCTTTCCACCGCCTCAAAGCCTTCCTTGCCTCCAAGCCTGTAGTCCACCCACCTGACTACACCTTGCCCTTCCATCTGCAAATTGACGCTAGTGGTGTCAGAGTGGGGGCTGTGCTCCTACAACCCGACCCAACCACTGATGTCCTTCACCCTGTGGCATACTACTCCGCCAAGTTGAAAAAACATCAGACCAACTACTCGACCATAGAGAAGGAGGCCCTGGCTCTGGTGTTGGCAATAAAGAAGTTTGAATGTTACCTCCAATCTCGCCCACAAACGACCCTAGTCTTCACCCACCATAACCCCCTCACGTTCATCCAAACCAACAAGACCTCAACCAGCAGATCACTCCTCTGGGCTCTCCTCACCCAGCCTATAATCACAAGTCCGGCACATAAAGGGGTGGACAGCCTGATTCTGGACTCCTTATACGAGCTCAGTGGAAATGCAGCAGCTACTCTCAGGCGCACCAGGTGATCACCTCCTTGGCGCCCCAGCGCTATGGAGTCTGGAGGGGTGTGTTACAGACACGCCATCTATTGTCATGATCTGCCTACCCAGCACCACGAGCAACGCCATCTAGGGACGAAACCCGAGTCTTAGTCTTAGTTACCACTCCGGGGTTTCCCTTCTCCATATCCTGGTTGTTGCGTCACCTCCTCCAAGTCTTCCTCATCAGCTCCAGTTCGAGGAGATTTCAGTTCACTCTAGGAGGTGACCACACTAGGATCACCTATCCTGGAAACCTACGGCACAGTGACTACCTACCATCTTCTTCAATACTCAGCCTTACGCGTTAGCCATCTGAGCACTGCACTTGAGTATTTTGTAATCTTATATTGCCTCCCCACGTCCACTTGCTTCCGAATGTTGTATAAATATGTATATACTGTTAAGCCAATGTTGCGTATGTTTAGGTTAAGTATGGTTAAGGGTAATTTATAAGAAGCTGGATATTTTGTTAAGGAATTTATGGTACTTTATTATACACAACAAAAACTCGCATCCTTTGTCTACCCTTTTATGATACAATTGTCTTTGTTTCTTTTGTTGTTGTTTTACTGTTGGGATCTGGGTAGACTTTAAATATATTCTAAATCCCAACTTCGTAACAATATAGAGAGTATGTATGTATGTATGACATACAATATACAGATAAAGTAATTATGCCCCGGGCCTCACGCAGCGGTGTCCCTAGCTCCCGGATGAGTCAGACGGATGACAGCTCTACAGAGATGGATGACCAGTCAGTGAGCGACGCCCCACCCTCTCCCAGCCACACCCCCCGACCCTCAGCCTCGTCCTCAGAGATAATTACTCTGATGAAGCTTATGAGGGAGGAAATGCGTCAGGACGAAGCGAAAAGATATGCTGAGGACCACCAACGGAGATTGGAAGTTAACGAACGGTTTGCAGCTTTGATATCTAGCCTCACTGCTAATCAAGCCCTTGGCCCTTCCACTACTCAGGTACCAACTGGCTCAGATACCTCGTCAACGCCCTCTACCAAAGTGGTTGTCCAACCCCCACCCACCTTGAAGCCTGATGAGGCTTTCCAGACTTTTCGTGAGTGGCGGCGACGGTGGACTGATTATGCTGCAATGGTGGATCTCCAGAGCTTGCCACAGCTTAAACAGCTCATTCAGCTACGTATGTGCCTGTCTCTGGGAATGCAGCATGTGTTGGAACATACGTTGCAAGTGCCCCCGACGTCTTTGTTGTCTGTAGAGGAGGTACTGGATGTTCTAGAACGGCACATCAAAGGTCAGCGGAATGAAGCTCTCCGCAGGAGGGAAGTGTTTAGCTGTAGACAGATGGAGGGCGAGACTTTTGACGATTTCCATGTACGACTCAAGAGAGCCTCGGAAGAGATAGACATATGTCCCCGTAATCACCAGCAGTGCGAGGAGACCCAGTTGAAGCAGGTGATCCTGATGGGTGTTAAGGACGAGGAGCTTGTCCAACGCCTCACCTCCCTCGACTCTTCCTCTTCTCTTAAGGATGTGTTAACAATATGTCGCTCCTACGAGGCTGCCAGGTGTGCCACCTCTGCCATCCGAGCTCCCCCTACAGCTGTACGTGCTGTGTCCCGATACAAGAAGAACAAGAAGTCTGCCCCAACGCCAACGCCCACCACGCCCACGCCCGGCTCCCTTTGCAACAGCTGTGGTAGGCAGCACGGAACACAGGTATGTCCAGCTGCTGAGTCTACCTGCAACAGTTGTGACAGCAAGGGCCACTGGTCACTTACAGTACGGTGCCCAGCCAAACACGGCCAGTGCAATGTGTGTGGTCGTCTGGGCCACTACGACAAGTATTGTCCGACCAACAAACCTAAGGGACAGCGTCGACGGAAGCAGCAGCGCCCTTCCACCAGTGAGGGCCGCCCACAGTCGCCAAATTAGAGGCACGACGACCCTGGACAAAGCCCGACCCATATTAGGAGGGTGTACTCCTCGCGTCCCAGGACCAAAGTCCCCCAGCACGTCAGCGTCATCGTGACCTACGGCAATGTGTCATCCTGTCTCGAGATGCTGCCCGACACCAGTGCTGAGGCTACGGTCATCGGTCCCCAGCATTTGCAATGCTTGGGGCTCTCTCCAAGCGATCTAGGACCGCCTCCCAAGGACCTCTGCGTCACGGCAGATGGTTCACAGATGGCCCCAGCCCTAGGTTTACTCTATGCAAATGTCACCTTTGGCAACAGGCCGTGTCAAGCCTGGATTGACGTGCATAATGGTGTCCCGACTCATTTGCTGTCCTACAGACATTGCCAAGAGTTGGCCATCATCTCCCAGGACTTCCCAACACCGGTTCTTGAGGTAAAATACGCCAACAGGGTGCACGAAGGGAGCAGCAACTACCCTGCTGCCGCCCTACCCCTACCTCTGGCCAGTGACACCTCTCCTTCGGTAGTTGTCCATGCTGCTTCACGTCTCCACGCCTTGGCTCGCCTCCACGACAGTCACTGTGGAGCCGAGGCCACCAAATGGCGTGCAAGACAGACTGTGTTCCGGCCTGGCATCAACCCCGTCATCTCCAATGCTGTCCAGGCGTGTAAGCCCCGCCAAGTACTACAACCCAGCCAGCAGCAGGAACCCTTCATGAGTGACGACAAACCCACCCGCCCCTTTGAGTCTGTGTTGGCCGACTTTCTCTGTGTGTCAGGAGAGTCCTTCCTGGTTATCGTCGACCGTCTCTCTGGTTGGCCGGTTGTCATCAAGTGCGGTAATGATGCGACATCTGCCGCCACCATCAGTAAGTTCCGCCACTACTTCCGTTACGTGGGCGTTCCTGCGCATCTGCAAACCAACGGAGGCCCCAGTTCACAAGACGGGACTTTGCCGCGTTCCTCGACCGATGGGGAGTCCGGCATGTGTTGTCACCGTCTCATTACCAGCAGTCCAACGGCCACGCTGACGCTGGTGTCAAATCCCTGAAGCACCTCATCCTCAAAGTGGCCCCTTCTGGGAATATTGACTGCGAGGCCTTCGACCAGGGTCTCCTTGAGCTCCGCAACACACCCAATTACACCGGACGCTCCCCTGCCCAGGTCTTGTATGGACGCCCCCTCCGTCCTTGTGTCCCTGCTAACCCTCAATCCTTCTCCAAGGAGTGGCAGGCCAAGACAGAGGATTGTGATCGCCGAGCCGCCGAACGTTTTCAAGACGTCGTCGCCCGCCACAACGACCACGCCCGTCCTCTCCCCAGGTTGAGTGTCGGCACCCAAGTCCGTGTCCAGGACCCGACCTCCCTACGTTGGGACAAAGTGGGCTTATTCATGGGTCTCGGCAGGTCACGGGACTACCAGGTGCGGTTACCCAGCGGTCGGGTGTGGTGGAGGAACCGCCGTTTCCTCCGCCCCGTAACGCATCCCATCCCGCTGACCCCGTCACCAGTGCTGAGACTCGCATCCCACCCCCTCCCCCCCCCGCAGTGATTAAGCCCCTCGACGCTCAGAACGGATCCACAGGAAAAGGTCCGCTCAAGACTTTGCTATGTATATTATGTATGTTGTATGTATACCATGTATGTACTCTATATATACACATTATTTCTCTAGTCAGTAGCGTGTGGCAATGCCCCTGTTTCATGTCACCACACGCTTAGATAAATGTGCCTGGCGACATCTGGAAGCTGCTAATGTACCACTTACCACATGTCGTCTGAGACTGAGAGGTCAGAGTGAGGTCAGTTGACCTTATAGGAGTGTAAGGACTACCTGCGCTTGTAAGCGCACCCTAGTATATTTCCGTTAATAAGAACCTACAGAACTCTACAGGTGTTTATGTTCGCTGCTGTAGTTAGAACCAAGTACCCCGAACATCTTCAGATACTAGTAGCCAAGTTAGACATATTGGGGCTAGTAAGGGCTGAATAGCTAGCAGTGTGGAGACGGCTGAGTTGTGGTCAGCTGGGTGGCCTGGTGGGACGGTGGGGGAGTGTGAGGGGGTGGAGAGGGCTCAGATTACAAGCCCTGGCACTGAGGGGAGTTTGGTGGGCCTACAGCTCACGTGGTAGTCAGAGATTCACCAGTAAATTGACAAATATATCTACTTAGGGGGATCACAGATAGATATTGTACTGGTCACGACGAAAAACACGGAGCTCCCACACACACGTCCCACCGCCTACACCGCCTAGATTGAGCCAATATCCTTCTCAAAGGCCAGGAGGATATCTCTTCCCTGGTGATGAGCTTGCAGCTGGGGGATGTGAAAAAGCAGCTGGTCCTTCAGTCGAGTAGCATGAACATCGGGCGATCCAACATCCAGCTGCTCAATTCTCTGTCTGTAGAGTGTGACCAGGTCAGCAAGTCTGAAAATGGGTGGTTCAGTACCTTCCATAGAAGCTTTGATCTGAGTGATGTAAGTGACCAGTTCAGAGAAAGAAGTTGGGTATGCGTCCTTGTTCGCATGAAGCTCTTGTGCTTCTTCTTGCTCATGAGCATTTCGGTGTGTTCTTTCTCGGTTGCACAGGTCTGCCAGGCAGTGAGGGTGATACTTCAGTTCTTGTGCCACAACATCTCCTGCACTTAGTTTGGCAAGGAGTTTTCAATTGCAAAGTGTCTTCGCACAATCATTCTATCTTTTATTAAGTTTCATTGTCATTGCATGTCTTATGTCATCTCCCGAAGCTTCTTCCTCACATAGAAAGCATTTTGTTGCTTTGGGGTCTCTGACCATTCGTGGTATCTTGCTACTGCTGTTCTCCTCTGTAGCAACTGCGGAGGTTCGCCTTTTGAGAGCTCTATTTAACTTTGTGTTGTTGAACAGAAGTCTGCAACTCTCATGATACTGTGCCTTGTTTCTCCTCAAGGTCTCCTCTATCCCATCATCGTCAACAAGTCTTGCAGGGTCAAGCTTGATTGGCAGTGCATTGATTGAATGAAATAGAGGAATATTCCTTGCTAAGCTCTTGTAACCGACATCTCTTTTTTTGGCAGGATTTGCATGTGGAGACTTAAGATCTTCTTTCTTATCCTGTTGACAAAGACAACACTTTGCCCAGTCAGTGAGGAATGATTTGTTGGTAGATTTTGTGTCCATAACTATTTTTGATCTTCAGGGCCGAGGGTTTATCCTTTTACCACCCTGATAAGCACTTTCTTGTATGGGTTACAACTAGGTTCATGCCATTTGCACCTAGTCCGATCGTTCATCCAGTGTCATTAGTCCCGTGCGATCTGTACACCATCCAGATAACTAAAACACCGTTATCCTTGGCTCGGCTCTCCCACGCTGGCACATCCTGTCAATTCAGGTGTTGCTGCTTAACTGATTTGGGGTTGGTTAAGCAGCATTTGGGACATTAAGCTGTTGCAGTATTACATGCTTTTTCTTAGCTGACACTGAACCCCATGCTGGGTTGCACAGCAGTGATGTCATCAGTGTGCACTCGTAGTGCCCGACTATCACTCCCTCATATGCAGAGACCCTCTGCATGCTACCCTCAAAACATAAAACCAGTACATAAAACCAGACATAAATAAGACAAATATATATCTGAGAGTATCAGAAATAGAAAAAAAAATCATCAGAGCATTCTTGAAAACATACATAGCGACACTAAGATAATTTAGATTGACCAACTACATCAATTTCTATAAAAAAATCATTTTTTGAAGGTCAATTTGGCAGCCATCTTGAAAAATGGCCGCCATCTTGGATTCTCAAATGGCCAATCAGGCAGATTTGACAAGTAGCCCCTAGGGTATGATCATGCAAAATTTCATGTATGTATCACCATTTGCACGGTTTTTCCATTATCCTCTCTACTATAATAGTTGTACTAGTGTGTGGTGATAAAAGCCCATCAGGCATTACTCAGTTATGCCTGCTCTCTCATCACAACAGGTACCACGCGTTCAGAGCGTCGGCCATTACCACACTATGAGGGACTCACCATGTGTGGTGTGACTGCTTACGGCCATTATGCACCTCCACTGTGAATTACCACCCAGGATAGGAGAAAATCATTGTATGCTTGAGAAGTTTCTCGATCGCGACGTGGAACGACTTACTAATACCAGGCATGGAACCAGTACTTGTATTATTACCTGGGAAGTATCCCATCTGCTCATCAAGAGTAGTGTGTGAACGAGGTACCTAGTATGTGTACCTAAGAATACCGAGGAGTTCCATACTTGTAGGTGTGGAGTGTACCAGGGATGTGGTGCTATGATATAAAATGTGGTGCTATGATATAACATGTGGTGCTGTAATGTAATATGTGATGCTATACTCTAACAGGTGGTGCAGTCTGGTGTGTTGGGTGTAATGGTATGAAGGAATGACCGGGTAAGGAGGTCATTGGTTGTTATGAAGAATGAAGATGATAATAGTAACTATTTGATGTAAGACGTGTATTGATGTGAAGTGTAATGAAAATAATAGTTGTTCTTCTGATGAAGGCCAACTCTCTTTGTATTGTGACGGGATGCAAGATTTTTATAAGGAATAAACTAGATAAGTCGTGCTTGATGTTTCACCCTTCTTCCCACTCTCGATTTGGTCAATGAAAAAACCCAGCTTACTCTGCCCGCTACCTAACGAGCTACATACTGCCCACGGGGGGGTCTGGTGGCAGCGTCCTTAAAATTAAGAATAGAGTTAAGTTATCCTCTTAGAATTAGTGACCCCAGAATTTGGCAGGATAACCTTACCAGGAACCGAGTGGTAACCGACCCCCAGAGACTCGAACGTTTTGTTACTTACATTTCACCTCATGTTTAGCCTATTGCTACTGCACTATTCAGTCTTATTCAGGTATTCTACATCACTATAGGAGAGAAGTAGCAAACGCAATGTTAGAATACACAATATATTGACAAGAAACACCAACAACCAGCAATAATCAAACATTAACAATGGCCACACTCATACAACAGTTACATAAATATAAAACAATACTCTAACAATCACCCTAATCCTACCACATAGAAATGCACATAAATATTACAAACTTGCATTACATTCTAAGCCAGAGTAACACAATTTGCTATCAACCACAACTGGCTCCCCCGACCACCAGCTCCACACCCTCGTCCGTCCTGGAATGCTCTGCCCTCCTCGCTGGTGCACCGCTTTATTACGACTCCGTTCGAGATCTGAACACCGCAGATACGGAGCTCCCGAAAGCCTAACCATGAGCCCGAGCTATGGGCCATCCAATGTATCCCTGATCCATGAATGGAGGTCCTGAACATCGAGTCGGGAGATCGTTCAGCAGCCAAACACAGGTTCTCAAGCATATTCTATATGAAGCTTCGTAATAATACACATGTTTGATTTTGGGTATTGTGTATTTTAAATAATAGGCGCAATATGAGAAATTAAGTTAAATATGGTAAAATCTTCCGTGGTAGGTGTTTCCAAGACCCAATCACATCCCTGCCTTTCTGTGCCTTCAAGTGAATGTGAACAAGTGGTTTTGAGTGATATGTTGGTGCCATTAAAAAATTAATATAGCAATACCTATTTTTTGTATATAAACTTTTTACTTTAGATGATTGATAAATTTTGCCCATTTTTTTTAAACATTCACTGCAGCAAGACCAAACAGGAATCCTGAACATTGGGTTACTTTTAAGTAACACGACAATTTAATCTGTCATACCAAAATAACAGCTTTGATGAATCCACTTTTCGGGTCATTTAAAACTGACCTGATGTTCGGGATTCCTCTTAGGACTTGCTGGTGTCATGGTCACGTTGACTGCTGATCTATTTAACCAACGATTCTTATTAAACTCCACGACCGCAAAACATGAGTGAGTTAGCGACCCCTAAGAAGACGTGTTTTTTTCCCCATAGACGCTACACTTGTGTTTCCCTCCCAGAGTCCCGCCTTTGTGAAGACAGTTATCAATGCGTTGTTATTCCACTTTCTCCTGGGAAGCTCAATCTTGAATTAGTCTGTGTATATCAACTCGAGTAATTCGCCAGACCTTTGTCAACTGAGGGTCATCTTTGAATGAGTAACAGTTAGTTTGTTTGTAATTATTGTCATTGCGTGAGTAGCGATCACTGGCAACTCAGGGGTATATATACCCAAGATGAGCCAGGGACTAACCCTCTCTCACCATGAACGGTTATGAGTTTGATAACGTGGCGCGGATACGTCCGGATACGCCGACCTGCCCCAAGAAATTAAACCTCCTAGTTCTCAAGAAGTTCTTTGAAACTAATGAGATCATGGGGGTCACCAAGGTGGAACGCCTGAAGCTCCATGGTGACATCAAGATCACCTTCCCCGAGAAGGGTATGCCCGTACAGCTCGCGGAGATCCCAGACATCAACGGCATTCCATTTAAAATGATTGCCTACAGGTGGGACAACCTGAAGCTGGGTGTAATCTCCCACGCCGAAATTGCCCATGTGGACCAAGCAGAGCTGAGTGAGCTCCTCAAGTGGCAACTCCAAGTTGTGAAGAAGCTGTCCGACACCACTGCCCTCATCGGACACCATACAACCTTACCCAAGGAGGTTCAACTGGCGTGGGTAACTGTGCCAGTCAAGCCTACTGCAGACCGAAACGCTGTTACAAATGCCAGCACTACGGACACACTGTCAACAAGTGTGAGGCGCAGGAGGACACCTGCTCCATGTGCGGCAGCCCCAGACACCGCTACACGGTCTGCCCCAACACAGTTAAAAAATGAGCTGCCTGTGGCGGCCCACATTCCTCCACCGATCGGACCTGCCCGAAATGGAAGGAGGAATGTAGGATAGCCAAGGCTCGACTCGACAAGAAACTGAGCTACAAAGAGGCCCTGCTGTACGCTTCCAAGACAAGAAAAAATCAGCAGAAAAGAAAAACCAAGAAAAGAAAACCCAAGAAAAGAAAACTCAAGAAAAGACACCCGCCACACAGAATCAAGAACGCCACGAGGCCCGTGGAGCTGAAGCCCACATGGTCAACCTCACCGTCTCCGACTTCTTCCACACCTATGAGGACATAAGACACGAGGAAGACGAACAACAAGACCCAAACACGAATGAATGGACACTTCAAGAGAGCAAGAAGAGGAGGAGAGTTAGAAGAAAATCTACATCAAGCTAAGAAGAATACCAAGACAAGACCAAGACATTCCCTCCACACAAGAAAACAACACACACAATCTAGCCGACCAAGCACTGAGAATCCATGGCCCAACCCAACACGCACCTGACGCTTGACCTGACGCTAGCCTGACTCTGTCCTGTCGCCTCCTGGCTGCGTCCGGGCGAGTTGCTGCTGCCTCCAACTTATACTCCCTCACGCAAGCGGTGTTTAGCCACTGCACCTATTCTCTCCTCCTAAAATTCGCTTCAATCCTCCCTTTATTCTTCCCCTGAACCTCCTTCCCCCCCTGTCACTAGCATTTCATGTCATGTCATGGAGAGCGGTCGGCACAGACGAGCAGTGTGAGCCACCGCTGTGAGAAGACGCACGTCGCAGTTACTCTCGACCCAAGCGCTTCCACGCTTCCACTTGCTCACGACGGCGCCTAGCCAGACTTACTGTCGCCACACACGCCACTTTCACTTTGACGTGGATCTCTCGTCTCTGTTGAATTGACTTGCTTGTTTCTCTGTGTTTTTTGCTCACAATTCTTAGTGCCCTCACCGATTCTCCCAGTATTAAGGAACCCTGCGGGAACTGTCACTGTCGTTAGGTCAGTCCACCACCCTACGACCCCCGTTGGGGAAGGCTATGGCACTGGCTGGTCCTGGGGCAACGAGGAACTAGGTAGGTATAGTGAGCCGTCATTGTCAATTTATTGATTTAAGACGAGCGAGAGAGACGTAACCAATGGAAGGAAAATGCCACAAGAAGCTTCGGAAGGAAGACGACTTCTCCGACATGGCCAATATGTCCCCAGCAATCAACCCCATGGCAGAACCATTCCGACTGTGATGAAGTACAAGATTCCCAAGGAAACCGAGTTCGACCATGCATATGAGGTAGTAGTAGCACTGGAACTAGAATACAAGAACATCAAGTTCAATGTGAAGCCCAATCTATTTGGAGACTTGATACTTTCCCCTAAGACCACAACACAGCCAAGATCCTCAGCGAGGTCAGCAATCTCAACGGGAAGGCGATCAAGATAATACCATAAGACCCCGAGGAGAAAACAACCAGAATGGTCCTAACGATATCCTCTGGAACTACCTGTAGAAGCCGTTATAAAACATTCAAAAGTGACCAAGGCAGAGCGCTGTGTTACAAGTCGGGACAAAGCACAGACAAGGCAAGCGCTAGTGGACATCAAGGGGACAGTCCCAGAGGAGGTAGACCTAGGCAACTGGGGTACTTACAAGTTGCGTCCTTTTGTCCCAGAACCACTACGATGCTACAAATGTCAGAAATTTGGACATCACCAATCCAGGTGCCACAAAAACGTGAGATGTGGCATTTGCAGCCAAAGCCACATGACAGAAATGTGTATTCAGAAACACAAGGATGGAACCATCACGACAGCCAAGTGCCCAAATTGTGGAAAGAAACATCACGCTTGGAGCACATCATGCCCAGAGAGGAGAGAGCGGATGCAAGTTGCAATGGCAAAAGTTCAACCACAAAACAGAATAGAAGCACCTCATAGCACATTCGTGTGGGGTCAACAGCGACAGAATACAGTCAACCCAACACCCACTCCGCCCCAACTGTCAGAGGATTCCTTCCCTGCACTTCCTCTACCAGGCTACAGGACAAAATTGAAGACACCAGGACAAAATCAGTCCATGCAGAAAACCATGACAAACCAGTGGACTCCTCAACCGCAGCTCCAGAGCTGTGTAGCAGTAAAAGTACAGAACACTGCAGTATTGGTGGAGAACACCATATTGCCTGGGACACTGCAACCCCTTCAGGCGACCACCCAACTGAATACACCCCAGCCTGCCAATCTACAAGCGGCATTCACCGAAGAACAAATAAAACAGATGATCACTATTATGATAGTGACTTTCTATACGATAATGCAGAAACAAGATACCAGCACCGAAAATATAATAAATGCAGTTATGACACAGCTCACAGAAAAGATGCAGGAAGACCAGACCCCCAAAACTCCACAACTACGAGTAGAACAGACGACGCCCTTGAGACAGATATCAGACAAGAGGAAGAACTTGCCATCCAAGAGATCACTCAAAACCGTGAAACCTCAAGCCCCTTGCAACAGATCACGACGAATAGAACAACAAACACAGACCGTCAGCAAACACACGATCACAGACAAGAGCGACAGCACCCTGAAGAGAGAAGAAAAACTCCCGAGATTCCACCTCCTGCTCCTCCCTCAGAACAGGCGCCCAAGAAACAGCCACCACTCCTAACGGACGAGGAGGAGAGCGAATCGACCATGAACGCCGAGAGCAACTACAGCACCAGCGACGAGGAGATAATGATAGAATAGCCCCACCTACTTGTAATCTCAAGATAACACAGTGGAATGTTCAAGACCTTTCCAACAAACGGCATACTGTACAAGCAGCAGCCTTAGCTAAAAATATTGATGTCTATCTGACTTGCAGCCAAAGGGGCCCAACTCCCATGGCAGCATGATTCTCGTCAGGGCGACCATCCCCAGTTCAGAAGTAGAACCAGTTCATTGTGGAGATGGAGTAGAGGCACAAGCTGTTCGGATACACCTGGCAAACGACAGTCTTGTAGTATACAATATCTATAAACCGCCTACCAAACGACTAGAAGTCGGTGAACTACTGACACAAGCAACACAGGAACTTGTGCTCATTGCTAGGGACTTCAATGCCCACCATCCAACGATCAATTCGACCACAAGAATGAACCTGCATGGTCGTCAACTTGTGGAACTGCTGACAGATGTTCCAGAAATAACGCTCATTAATACCTGGGAACCAACACACATACTGGGAGGAACATTGGACCTCACATTCATCTCCACTGAGCTCGTTCCAGTAGCTCAGTGGGAGATAGATGATGAACTGACCAGTGACCACTTTGCAACGACAACTACTTTGAGAATGGAACTACTCCCTCCTCCCCCACGTCCGCCACCCAGATGGAATGCCCAGAAAGCAAGTTGGAAATTATATCAAGATGAACTCCAAAAATGGTTTTCGAACTATGAACCAGCAGAAGATATTGACCAACTAAACCAGGACCTTACTGGTGCCATACAACATGCAGCAGAGAAAGCAATACCAAAAACAAATCCTACAAATAGACACCACAAAGACTACTGGTTCTACAATGACGAAGTCAGAGAACAGAATCAAAACATTTAGAAGACATCTCCGACAATACCCTTCCCCTGGGGGAGTGAAACTCTTGAGAGCTGCTGTTCAACAAGCTCGTCAAATTACTCAGAAAATTAGGGAAGACAAATGGCTCGAGTGGTGCGCAACCTTTAATGCACACACCAGCCTGAGTGAACTCTGGAGAAAACTCAGGAAAGCAACAGGAAAATTGCCCAGATCTCCAGCCCACCCCCAGCCACTACAGGAAGCAAATCGCTTGGCAGAGCATTTTGCAGAACGCTCGTCATCAGCTCAATTACCTCCTGAAATAAGACTTCATCTACAGCAAGTAAAACTGGAGAGAGAAGTAGTAGTCAGACATGCAATTGAACAAGCTGACACTGAAGGTTCCAAGTGTTCCCTGAAGAAAGCAGTGATGGGTAGGGAAACACCGGGTAACACTGAAGTCCATTTATTTACGGATAGGAGAAATACAAGTGGTGACTAGCGTGTGCCATGCACGGCCCACAGAGTCAGACTGAGACCGCCCCGCCACACGGCAGCCCCGGGGCAATGCTGCCACACAACACGCGCAGCGTCGCCACGCAATCACATACATAGGTGCTACTCGGCACAGCAGCCCACATACAAGGTTGCCACTCGGCACAGCAGCTCAGATACATAACCTACAGACACTACAGACTGTCTGTTTACTATAGACGAAATCAGAAGGGCCAGGAAAACAAGCAAAGACACCGCTCCTGGCAGTAATGGTATAACCTATTGATTGCTCAGCAATGCAGGACTTGCTGGTGAACTCGCTCTCATAACAGTTATAAACGCATCATGGTCAACAGGCAAACTCCCGTCAGCTTGGAAAGGAGCAAACATTGTTCCTATTCCCAAACCCAATAATCCCCTGAATTTCAGACCAATATCACTAACAGCATGCATCGGCAAAACCGCCGAAAAGATTTTCCTTACACGACTCCTCTGGAAAATTGGACCACTTCACCACAATATCTTTGGATTCACCAAAGGTCTCAGCACTGCACACAGTTTGGCCACTCTCCTGGGATCGATTGGTCAAAATAAGGCAATCGTAGTGTTCCTTGATCTAGAGAAAGCATTTGAGCTGGCAAATGCACAGGCCATTGTAACCACTCTGGCCCGGAAAGGCGTCAAAGGATACCTACTGGCTTGGATTGCTGACTATCTCCAAAACAGAACAGCAAGAGTAACTTGTCAAGGACAAGTCTCAGGTCAGCAAAGACTGGAAAATGGCACACCACAAGGAGGAGTTCTTAGTCCAACTCTCTTCAACATCCTCATGGAAAACTTGTGTCGGCTCCCCTTTCAAGAGGGTACCAAACTGCTGTGCTATGCTGACGACTTAGCACTGATAGTAAATGGCAGAAACCAAATCATCAAAGTCCAAAGAGCACTAGACCTCATCAGTGAAGAATGTATGAGGCTCGGGTTCAAGATATCAATCCCCAAATCGAAAGCCATGAGGTTTGGACACAATGAGCTGGTGACACAACTTCAAATACAAGGTATTGCCCTATAATGGGTCAATGTATACAAATACCTGGGCATCTGGATTGACAAACGCCTCAAATTTGACACTGAGATAAACTATCTAAGAGACCGAATAGGCAAGAGAGTCAACATGATGAGAGCCATGACAGGACCCAAGGTGGGTGCGGGACATGTAGTCCTAAGAACGCTATATATTCACGCCATTCGATCATTAACAGATTATGCGACACCGGCTCTTAACACACTGTCTGAGGGGCAGTGGGCGAAATTAGAAGTTGCCCAGAATAACGCTATGAGAGCCATTGTCAACGCACCTATGTAGACAAAAATTGAAAACTTACACATGGAGGCAGGTCTCACATCTCTCCAAACCAGAGCGGAACGATTAACAGCGTGCTTTGCAACAAAACTGATTACCATCCTGTATGTGTAAAGTCCTTGAAAGAGTTGTTCTAAACCGTCTCATGTTTCAAGTCAAAGACAAACTCGCCCCTAATCTGTACGGGTTCATGCCCGGGCGTAGCACACAGACATGCTTTGCAGAATATCTTGTTGACTCAAAAGATAAGACACAAACAGCCTTCATAGACCTTAAATCAGCCTTTGATGTAGCTAATAGAGACATTATACTTGAGCAACTAGCTAATTTTGGCATACAAGGTAACCTCCTGACATGGATAAAGGGTTATCTGTCCAACAGGTATGCCAGTGTTCTGTTTAGGGGAGTTAAAAGTACCAGAATGAGATCATTTGAGCTGGACACGCCTCAGGGAGGAGTGTTAAGTCCTATGCTCTTTAATATACTGATGCACAAGCTTATTGCTGACATTCCAGTTCAGCCAAACGAAGCCGTAATATGCTATGCTGATGATATCTGCATTATGACACAAACCAAACTCAGGCTCCAAGCCTTGCTGGATGTATTTGCTCGGAGAACTGTTGAATGTGGTCTCATAATATCTGTTGACAAGACGAGGGTCCTCAATCCTCGTCCTGCTCACCCTCTGCCTCCTGACTATAACATTAACAGCATGCCCTTGGAACTATGTAGCTCCTATAAATATCTTGGAATTTGTGTGAATGATGCAAACTTTGTCAGCAACCTTCGTGACAAACTAATGCAGCGCATTAAACCCCTCAGAACCCTTGTTGGCAAGGGCTATGGAATTAACATCACCTATGCTCGTAATTTCTATCTTCACTTCATTCGTTCTGTAGTTGACTATCATGCTCTCCATCTTGTGACTATTCCGCCTAAACAACTCAACAGCCTTGAGGTAGTGCAAAATGAAGCCATGCGCATCATCCTAGGTTGCCCAAAATCAACCAGAATTGTAAACATGAGGAAAGAGCTCGGACTGCCCTCCCTATCTGAGAGGATAGCCCTACTTAATACCATGTTTTGTGTCAAAGATTTGAAGAACAATGGTTCTCAAACTACAACTCAAACTAAGTTGATGTTCTATCAAAGTAATCCCGACCATCTCGCCAACCTTCCACAAAAGACTCTCTTTGGGGCGTGGCTTCATAAAAGTGTTGCAGATCTCTTGAAACTGAATGTCCCAATCACCCCAGACGAACCTATTAATGCCATTCCTCCTTGGCTGGACATATCAGTTCCTATTAATTACACTCCTGTTGGTAGTAAGCAAATGTTAAACACCGATGTGGTGAGATGTGTCACACCAGAAACTATTAACAGACACATAGAGAGTATTAAATCAAGTGAATGTTATGCTTTTACTGATGGTTCTGTGCAGACAAACACAGGTAGAACAGGCTGTGCAATTGTAATATATAAAGAAAAAGAGATGATAGTGTCAAACAAACAAAGGCTGAACAACTGGGCCAGCACAACACAAACTGAACTAACTGGAATCTACTTAGCCACAGACTACCTCAAAGAAAATGGAGGTGGGGTGATATTCTGTGACTCTCAAAGTGCTTTGAAATCAATGAATAGCCCGTCAGGTTCTATGTCTAAAGTTGCATGTGATATTAAAAGGAATGTGATAACTGCCAATGAGAACAACTTTCGTATCGAATTTGTGTGGATTCCGTCCCATGTTGGAATCAGGTATCATGACCGTGCTGATAGACTGGCCAATGAGGCATGTAAGAAAGAAAATGTTGACCGCGACCTTGGTCTGTCCAATGCCGTAATTAAAAACATTCAAGTCAGAATCATGAACTCTGATCTAGAAGAAGTGAGAAATGCAGAGAGACCTGACAGTTGTAGCATTAGTAAATATGACAAATTTGGTAACAAGAGGTACCGGTATGGCCAGCATAAGGACAGAACCAGACAATGTGATGTAGTCGTGGCCAGAATTAGGCTAGGATACAGACACATCTGGCAAGTTAGTAACGCTGTACCCATACCGGAACACTCAGCATTTAAACTTTGTGATAAACCTTTAAAGCATACACTTGAACACTATATTATTGAATGTGACACTGTCAAAAACTTCAGGCCACCTGACTTACTGTATCTTGAACTATGTAATTACTTCATTGAATCAGGTGTGCTTGAGGACATTCTTGCTGTTTATCCCAAATTTGCTAGCCCACACTGATTAGTCTTCAATTAGAATATGACTCCAATGTATGTGATCCACTGACCTATATATACTGCTAATGAATATGATGTATTTCCTTCTTTGTGTACGAACCTCTGTCCTGCGTGGCAGTGAACAGTGGCATTACCCACATGAATCTGACCTATATATAGTGTCAATGAATATGATGCATTCTTTGTGTACGAACCTCTGTCCTGTATGGCAATGAAGAGTGACATTACCCACATGAATCTGACCTATGTACATGTATATATGTGTGTGTGTATGTGTATGTATGTATGTATGTATGTATGTATGTATGTATGTATGTATGTATGTATGTATATGTGTATATATATATGTATATATATATGTATATATATATGTATATGTATGTATATGTGTATATATATATATATATATATATATATATATATATATATATATATATATTGTTACGAACCCCTCCACCCAGCACTACGAAGCACGCCATCTATTGTCCTGATCTACCTACCCACCACCACGAGCAACGCCATCTAGGGACGAGACACGTGTATGACTCGTCTTAGTTACCACTCCGAGGTTTCCCTTCTCCATATCCTGGGTTGCGTCACCTCCTCAAAGTCTTCTTTGTCAGCTCCAATTCGAGGAGAGGCACTTGGCTCTGGGAAGTGACCACAGGATCATCTATCCTCTAAACCTACGTGCAGTGACTACCTACCGTCTTCTACAATACTCAGCCTTACTCGTCAGCCATCTCAGCTCCTCACTTAAGTACATGTATCTTGTATTACCTCCCCCACGTCCACTTGCTTCAAAATTGTTTATGTTGTATTAATATGTATATACTGTTAATGTTTAGGTTAAGTTTGGTTAAGGGTAATTTATAAGCTGAATATTTTGTTAAGGGATTTATGGTACTTTATTATATACAACGAAAACTCGCATCCTTTGTCTACCCTTTTATAGTCCGATTGTCTTTGTTTTTTTTTATTGTTGTTACCTGTTGGGATCTGGGTAGACGTATAACTATATTCTAAATCCCCAACTCGTAACAAATGGCGACCGTGACAGGATACGACCTTAAGTACCATATTCCTTCCTCCCTTGTTACTCAGTGTTAATTATTCCTCCCAGTCACTTCTGTTCACAATTGCTTTACGGTAGTTTAAAGTTTCCTTCATATGTGTGCATATATTGGTATTATCGTATAGTAAGAGTGACAGACGTAGGATATTAGGTTCCAAGTGTCATAAGGCTTACCTGTTATTACACGTGGCAGTTGTGTAGTAAGTCTTATCGAGTGTTGGGAAGAATCCGGATCTGTTTAATGCCGTACCCTCACTCCAGAGTAGGTTGTTCCATAGTCACTAGTTTACGGTGAAGTGATATCTTGGGACGCCACGCTCTACCAGGACCCCATAATTATAAAGCCTCAATTATTGTTCTTCTCATTATCTCATTCAGGGTCAATCATACCATTTATCAGGGTTGTTAATCCGGATCTTTATATTAATGCCGTAATACGCCCTACCTCTTTCAAGTATATCAGGGTTGTTAATCCGGATCTTTATATTTATGCCGTAATACGCCCTACCTCTTTCAAGTCTCTTATCCTTATCTAAGGATCTTCTCAGAAGAACAATAATCATAAGTGTAATTTCCTTAGGTATAACTTGGTTAGTTTCCGGGACTTTCTGGTTATCCACTGCCGTGATATTTTCTAGGGTTATCCACTTATCTTATCTTTTGACCATTAGTTAATTTATCCTATTTTTCTTAACAATGGCCACCTCAGGTTTTGATCTCCAGGATTTTATTGAAAATCCTTCCGTAGCTAAATTACGTGTTAATATCCTGAAGAAAGAATGGAAAGAAATAGCCAACTATTATAATATCCCATTTTCACAGCAACTGACTAAGGAAATGTTAAAAAATCATGTGATTGAAGTGCTGGTTCAACATGAAGTTTTAAAAGAATCCGCTGTTGACAGATTAACGCCCATGTCCAAGAAACTTCAACCACTATCCACCACCCCTCCTCACTCAGAAGTTGCTTCAGGTCTGGCGAGCCCTCAAGAAAAAACACAACGAATAGACGCCTTGGAACTAGAACGAGCTAGGTTCGAGTTCCAAATCAAAATGAAAGAACTCGAGTTGGAACAGGCCAAGTTGGAGCAGCAGGCCAAGTTGGAGCCTGAAGAAAGGTCGGAACAGGCCAAGTTGCAGCATGAAGAAAAGTTGGAACAGGCCAAGTTGGAACAGGCCAAGTTGGAGCACAAGTTGGAGCATGAGGGAAGGGCGGAACAGGCCAAGTTGGAGCATGAGGAAATGATGGAA
>NW_024729835.1:0-2449 GCF_018991925.1 Homarus americanus | reverse complement strand
TAATCATTGTCGTGGTTGTTATAATTATGGTCGTTGTTGTTATAAACATAGTCGTGGTTGTTATAATCATGGTTGTGGGTGTTATAATCATAGTCGCGGTTGTTATACTCATGGTCGTGGTTGTTATAAATATGGTCCTGGTTGTTATAATCATAGTCGTGGTTGTTATAATCATGGTCGTGGTTGTTATAATCGTAGTTGTGGTTGTTATAAATATGGTCGTGATTGTTATATTCATGGTCGTGGTTGTTATAATCATAGTCGTGGTAGTTATAAATATGGTCGTGGTTGTTATATTCATGGTCGTAGGTGTTTTAATCATGATATAGTGTTATTTATTGTTATAATCATATTCGTGGTTGTTATATGGTCGTGGTTGTTATAATGCGATGGTCGTTTATCAAGGTTGTAGTTGTTATAATCATAGTCCTGGTTGTTATAATCATCGTCGTGGGTGTTATAATCATAGTTGTGGTTGTTATAATCATGGTCGTGATTTTTATAATCATGATCGTGGATGTTATATTCATGGTCGTGGTTGTTATAATCATGGTCGTGGTTGTTATTATCATGGTCGTGGTTATCATCATAGTCGTAGGTGTTATAATCATAGTTGTGTTTGTTATAAATATGGTCGTGGTTGTTATAATCATGGTCGTGGTTGTTATAATCATAGTCGTCATTGTTATAAATATGGTCGTGGTTGTTATATTCATGGTCGTCCTTGATATAATCATTGTCGTAGTTGTTATAATCATGGTCGTGGTTGTTATAATCATAGTCGTGGTTGTTATAAATATGGTCGTGGTTGTTATGATCATAGTCGTGGTTTTTATAATCATAGTCGTGGTTGTTATAATCATGGTCGTAGTTATAATTATAGTTGTGTTTGTTATAAATATGGTCGTGGTTGTTACAATCATGGTCGTGGTTGTTATAATCATAGTCATCATTGTTATAAATATGTGCGTGGTTGTTATATTCATGGTCGTCCTTGATATAATCATTGTCGTGGTTGTTATAATTATGGTCGTGGAGTGTAATATTAATCATGGTTGTTATAATCGTGGTCGTGGTTGGAATAATCATAGTCGAGGTTATTATAATCATAGTCGTGGGTGTTATAATCATGGTCGTGGGTGTTATAATCATAGTCGTGGTTGTTATATTCATGGTCGTGTTTGGATTAATCATAGTCAGGGTTATTATAATCATAGTCGTGGTTGTTATAATCATTGTCCTGCATGTTATAATCATGGTCGTGGTTGTTATAATCATGGTCGTGGTTGTTATAATCGTAGTCGTGGTTGTTATAATCATGGTCGTGGTTGTTATTGTGGTGTGATGAACTCCTAGACAAGGTTCTTCAAACTCCAGAGCACGAGCAGTAGATATATTCAATAAGTGGTACAAGACTTGGCGGGATAGCCGACCGATACAGAAGCGAGCACAAGGGACCCCGGACCGTAGGTAGGCCGAGACCGATCTGAGGGAAGTTAGCTGGCTAGGCAAGGGGAGTTGCTAGACATTACTAGGACAATAAATGAGGTCTTCTAATTACTCGACTAGCGCGGTACAGACATAGTATATCGGGACATAGTAAGTGAACATAGGCATTAGACATAAGCATAGATATCAAACATGCTATAATAATATGTAGTAATACAGACATGTGAATAAATGGTACAATGAATGGTAACAGAGTCTTGGCGTCAGGCGTTCACATATCTTGGTATTTACATATCTATACAGTTATAATCATGGTCGTGGTTGATATAATCATGGTCGTGTTTTTTAAAATCATGGTCGTGGTTGTTATATTCATGGTGGGGGTTGTTATAATCATGGTCGTGGTTAAATCATGGTCGTGGTTGTTATAATCATGGTCGTGGTTGTTATAAATATGGTCGTGGTTGTTATGATTATAGTCGTGGTTGTTATAATCATAGTCGTGGTTGTTAAAATCGTAGTCGTGGTTGTTATAATCATGGTCGTGGTTGTTATAATCATGGTCGTGGTTGTTATAATCATGGTCGTGGTTGTTATAATCATGGTCGTGTTTTTTATAATCATGGTCGTGGTTGTTATATTCATGGTCGTGGTTGTTATTATCATGGTCGTGGTTTTCATCATAGTCGTAGGTGTTATAATCATAGTCGTGGTTGTTATAAATATGGTCGTGGTTGTTATGATTATAGTCGTTTATAATCATAGTCGTATTGTTATAATTATTGTCGTAGTTGTTATAATCATAGTTGTGGTTGCTTTAAATATGGTCGGTGATAATCATGGTCGTGATGTTATAATCATAGTCGTCGTTGTTATAAGTATGGTCGTGGTTGTTATGTTCATGGTCGTCTTGATATAATCATTGTCGTGGTTGTTATTATCATGGTCGTGGTTGTTATAATCATAGTCGTGGTTGTTATAATCATGGTCGTGGGTGTTA
>NW_024729834.1:0-1521 GCF_018991925.1 Homarus americanus | reverse complement strand
TAATTTATTGCATAATATGACGATAATCATTCTCATAATCATCATCATCATCATTATCATTATCATCATCATTATCATTATTATCATCATTGTCATTCTCCTCCCTATCGACTGATACTATTAACAATAAAGTTCAAGCAATTTAATTCCTTTATTCTCTTCACCGATAGTCAACACACTAGCCAATCATCTTATTGGTCTGTTCTCTCTGACACTGTTGGCCAGCGCTGGATGTATAATGTACTGTATGGGTGATCACAGTTCAGTTACCTTCCCGCACCTGTCTAAACCGCACCCAGTTTTCACCCTTGTTATACCGCCATCTGTAGGTCAGGTTACAAACTACATCACTAGATCATCGACGTTACTTTATGATCCCTTTATCTTTCCTCTCTGTGTTTAATGTTGACGTAGTGTTATGCCTGCAAGCCTGGATAAACACTAACTTTATTGGTGGCGGGACTTGATCTACGCTGCTTGTTGTCTTCGTGGAAGTGGTAAATGAAGATTTTGTTGTAATAGATATAATATGTTTTAGAAATATTGTAAGATGGAGGAGTTAGTACGGTGGGGAGGTGAGAGGTGAAGGGGGAGGAGAGGGTGAGAGGTGAAGTGAGGAGGTAAAGTAGAGGAAGAAGGAGGAATGAACCATAATCTAACCCAACTGTCCTCGGTTAGGGAGGTTAGGTTAGGTTTGGCAGTTATATGGATGACAAGTTATTTACCTACAGTCTATGTTGTTCACTGTTTAAATATTTATATAATCCCTTTATATACAATGTTTTTTTTTCTTAATTTATATCATTATTACTCACCGAGGTCTGGCCTGCCTCTGACGTCATTGCCTTTAACGTCATGGCCTCTGACGTCATTGCCTTAACGTCATGGCCTCTGATGTCATTACCTGTGACGTCATGGCCTCTGATGTCATTACCTGTGACGTCATGGCCTCTGATGTTATTACCTGTGACGTTGTTGTTTTATATTTGAGTGACGTACACAGAGGGCGCCACCTAAGACAGTCTCAAGGCTCCTGTAGCTAGAGAGCGGACAGTCGGCCATATACGAAAGGTCGGTTTGTGGTTCATAATATTCAAGAAGGTTACCAGAGTTTCGTGAGTGACTGTGCTGTACCGCAACCCGCGTCAGTGTCTGTCCTAGAATGAGCTCACACTCGGTGCCGTCACAACACTCTCTGACAGGTTATACCAATAGTTATAACTCTCACACTAAAACATGATAGCCTTGATGCCTTAGTTAACCTCTCGTCCAACAAACACACTGTTGAATACAGTATAAGGCCGTCAAACAAAACACTAAAAACTTGTTGATAAATTTGAAGCCAGTAGACAAGTGCAAACAGGCACTTGTCAGTCCATTGTTTACCATGATCAGATGCATCAAGTGAAACATGTGTATGGATCAAGTAACAAGATCACTAGATTTCAAGATGTTGTAACTGCTAGACTAAGGTTAGGATATAAGTACCTCTGGCAGTATGTCCCTCAAGCAGATGTGAAG
>NW_024729833.1:0-2987 GCF_018991925.1 Homarus americanus | reverse complement strand
TCTAGCAGTACTAAAAACACTCCAGCAGCACCACACAGCCTCTAGCAGTACTAAAAACACTCCAGCAGCACCACACAGCCTCTAGCAGTACTAAAAACACTCCAGCAGCACCACACATCCTCTAGCAGTACTAAAAACACTCCAGCAGCACCACACAGCCTCTAGCAGTACTAAAAACACTCCATCAGCACCACACATCCTCTAGCAGTACTAAAAACACTCCAGCAGCACCACACATCCTCTAGCAGTACTAAAAACACTCCAGCAGCACTAAAACACTCCAGCAGCACCACACAGCTTTCAGTACACTAAAAACACCCAGCAAATTGCCTTCTAGCAGCACTGCACGGCCTCTTGCAGCACCACACATCCTCTAGCAGCACACACAGCCCTAGCAGTACTAAAAACACCCAGCAGCACCACACAGCTTCTAGCAGGCACCACACAGCACTAAAAACACCCAGCAGCACCACACAGCTCTAGCAGCACTGCACGGCCTCTTGCAGCACCACATCCTCTAGCAGCACCACACAGCCCAGAACAAAAACACTCCAGCAGCACCACACAGCCTCTAGCAGCACTAAAACACTCCAGCAGGTTCACACAGTTTCTAGGTACCAAAACTCTCCACAGCACCACACAGCCTCTAGTAAAATGCACCCCAGCAGCACTAAAACACTCCAGCAGCACCACAGCTTTGCAGCACTAAAAACACTCCAGCAGCACCACACAGTTTTGAAGCAGCACACTTCTGCAGCACACACACACATCCCCTCTAGCAGCACCACAGCCTCTAGCAGTACTAAAAACACTCCAGCAGCACCACACAGCCTCTAGCAGTACTAAAAACACTCAGAAGCACCACAGCCTCTAGCAGTACCACAGCATCTAGCAGCACTAAAAACACTCCAGCAGCACCACACAGCCTCTAGCGGGTACTAAAACACAGCCCACAGTACTACACACATCTAGCAGCACTAAAAACACTCCAGCAGCACCACACAGCTCTAGCAGTGCATTTTAAAAATATCTAAGAATCACACACAGCCTCTAGCAGTACTACACAGCATCTAGCAGCACTAAAAATAAGCTCAAACAACTCCAGCAGCACTAAAAACACACACAGCTCTAGGCAGTACTACACAGCTTCTAGCAGTTACTAAAAACACTCCAGCAGCACCACACAGCCTCTAGCAGTACTAAAAACACTCCAGCAGCACCACACAGCCTCTAGCAGTACTAAAAACACTCCACCAGCACCACACAGCCTCTAGCAGTACTAATAACACTGCACCAGCACTACACTGCTTCTAGCAGTACTAAAAACACTCCAGCAGCACCACACAGCCTCTAGCAGTAGTAAAAACATTATAGCAGCACTATACAGCCTCTAGCAATACTAAATCAAGACGTGGGTTGGGTCAAATGATGAGCGGGACAGTAGGAGATATGCAAGAGCCAGAAACCAAGTGAAGGTAGAGTGTAGAAGGGCTGAAAAGGAGTTCCAGAGGCTGGTTGCAAGTGAGGTCAAGTCAAACCCAAAGGCGTTTTACCGCTATGCAAAGTCAAAATTAAAAACGAGAGTAGGAGTATCAGACCTGAGGCTTGAAGATGGTAGTTATGCAGATTCTGACCAAGATAAAGCCGAGGCATTGAACACCTTCTTTTCCTCGGTGTTCACAAGAGGATGCAATTAACCTTCCTGCGTTTGAGGACAGACGGCTCGACACAGCACTGACCCACATTATGTTCACAGAAGGGGGTATTAGAAATAAACTGTCCAGACTAAAGGTCCATAAGAGTCCCGGCCCTGACATGGTGCATCCTAGAGAGCTGAGAGAGTTGTGCAACAAGCTTGATGAGCCTCTGAAGATCCTGTTTTGTAAATGCCTGGATGAACAAAAGGTCCCCAGTGAGCCTGACCAGCATAATATGTAAAGTACTTGAGAGTATTATCAGAGATGCCACAATGAAACATCTACTGCGAAACAACCTTGTAAAGGATTGCCAACACGGTTTTATGCCGGGTCGCTCCTGCTTAACACAATTGCTCAAGGTATTGGATATTTGGACCCATATTCTGGAACCGGGTGGTAATATTGACAATATTTACCTAGATTTTGCCAAGGCTTTCGACATTGTACCACACGAAAGGCTGAAAATCAAACTGGAAGGGTACGGAAATCGGGGAAATGTCCTAGCATGGATAGAAGACTTTCTACATGACCGCAAGCAGTATGTGGTGATTAATGGCACGAAATCATCATCCGTACGTGTCACAAGCGGGGTACCACAGGGCAGTGTATTGGGTCCGCTGTTGTTTGTTTCTTTCATAAATGACATGCCTGACATTGTACACTCCTCAAAACAAATGTTTGCCGATGATGGCAAGTTATTTCGGGAAATCAAGAACCAAGCGGACTGTGAAGAGCTGCAGAAGGACCCCTGTGGGCTCTAAGAATGGTCGAAGAAATGGCTGATGAGATTCAATGTCACGAAGTGTAAGAGGATGTACCTGGGGCGTACAAACTGTAAGGAGGCGTATCATATGTCCCAACGGGATGAAGAAACTGCACTATTTGGACTGAATGTGAGAAGGACCTAGGTGTGTATGTTGACAATGAGCTGAAGTTCTTGGGCCATTGCGAGAAGAAGGTAAATCAGGCAAATAAATTATTGGGTCTTATAAAAAGGTCGTTCAGATATATAGACGGTTTGTCCTTCGTAACGATCTACAAGAGTGAAGTGCTTCCTCATCTGGAAAACTGTCACCCCGTCTGGTCCTCTAGATATGCTAGGGACTGTCAGTTGGTTGAAAATGTTCAAAGGAGGGCCACCGGACTGGTGCCTACACTTCGGCACCTCAGCTACCCAGAGAGATTGGAGCGCCTGAACTTGCCTAGCTTATACTACAGACGTGCAAGGGGTGACCTAATTGAGGCATATAAGCATCTCAAGGGGCACTACTCAGTCGAGTGTCCTTACTT
>NW_024729832.1:0-17580 GCF_018991925.1 Homarus americanus | reverse complement strand
GGGTGCCCGGCCCTCTCACCCCGGGTCATGGTAAGGGGTGCCCGGGCCTCACACCCCAGTTCACAGCACTGTAGGGGTGCCAGGCCTTCACAACCCATTTCATGGCACTGAAAGGGTATCCCGGCCCTTACACCCCGGGTCATGGCACTGAAAGGGTGCCCAGCCCACACACCCAAGGTCATGTCATTGAAGGGGTGCCCGGCCCTCACACCCCGGGTCATGTCACTGAAAGGGTGCTCGGCCCTCACACCCCGCATCATAGCACTGAAAGGGTTCCCGGCCCTCACACCCCGTGTCATGTGAAGGGGTGCCCGGCTCTCACACCCCGGTTCATAGCTCTGTAGGGGTGCCCGGTCCTCACACCCCAGCTCATGGCACTAAAGGGGTGCCCGGCCCACACACGCCGGGTCATGGCACTGAAGCGGTGCCCGGCCGTCACACCCCTGGCCATGGCACTGAAGGTGTGACCGGCCCTCACACAGCTGGTTATAGACCTAAACGGGTGGCCCTGCCCTCACAACTCGGGTCATGGGGCTGAAGGGGTGCCCGGCCCTCACACCCCGGGTCATCGCACCGAAGGAGTGATCGGCCCGCACACCCCGGGTCATGGCACTGAAAGGGTGTCCGGCCCACACACCCCGCGTCATGTCATTGAAGGGGTGCCCGCCCTTCACACCCCGGGTCATGTCACTGAAAGGGTGCACGGTCCTCACACCCCAGGTTATAGCCCTGAAGGGGTGCCCAGCCCTCACACCCCGATTCATGGCACAGAAAGGGTGCCCTGCCCTCACACCCCGGTTCATGACACTGAAGGGATGCCCGGCCCTCACACCCCGGGTCATGGCACTGAAGGGGTGCACGGCCCTCACACCCCGGGTCATGGACCTAAAGGGGTGCCCGGCCCTCACACCACGGCTCATGGGGTTGAAGCGGTTCCTGGCCCTCACTCCCCGGGTCATGGGGCTGGAGGGGTGCCCGGCCCTCACACCCCGGGTCATGTCACTGGAGGGGTGCCCGACCCTCACACCCCGATTCTTGGCACTGAAATCGAGCCCGGCCCTAACACTCTGGGTCATGGTGCTGAAGGGGTGCCCCCTCACACCCCAGGTCATGTCACTGAAGGGGTTCCTGGCCCTCACACCCCGGGTCATGGCACTGAAGGGGTGCCTGTCCCTCACACCCCGATTCATTTCACTGAAGGGGTGCCTAATCCTCACACCCCGGGTCATGTGAAGGGGTGCCCGGCCCTCACACCCCGGTTTGCAGCACTCTAGGGGTGCCCGGCCCTCACACCCCGTTTCATGGCACTGAAAGGGTGCCCGGCCCTCACACTCCGGTTCATGACAGTGAAGGGGTGCCCAGCCCTAACACCGCGGATCATGGCACTGAAGGGGTGCCTGGCCCTCACACCACGGGTCATGGGGTTGAAGCGGTTCCCGGCCCTCACACCCTGGGTCATGGTGCTGGAGGGGTGCCCGGCCCTCACACCCCGGGTCATGTCACTGAAGGGGTGCCCGGCCCTCACACCCCAGGTCATGTCACTGAAGGGGTGCCCGGCTTTCACACCCCGATTCATGTCACTGAAAGGGTGCCTGGCCCTCACACCCCGGGTCATGGTGGCTGAGGGGTGTCCGGCCCTCACACCCCGGGTCATGGGGTTGAAGCGGTTCCCGGCCATCACACCCCGGGTCATGGTGCTGATGGGGTGCCCGGCCCTCACAACCCGATTCTTGGCACTGAAATCGACCCCGGCCCTAACACTCTGGGTCATGGTGCTGAAGGGGTGCCCGGCCCTCACACCCCGATTCATTTCACTGAAGGGGTGCCCGACCCTCACACAACGGGTCATGTGAAGGGGTGCCCGGCCCTCACACCCCGGTTCGCAGCACTGTAGGGGTGCCCGGCCCTCACACCCCGGTTCATGACACTGAAGGGGTGCCCGGCCCTCACACCCCGGGTCTTGGAACTGAAGGGGTGAACGGCCCTAACACCCCGGGTCATGGACCTAAAGGTGCCCGGCCTTCACACCACGGGTCATGGGGTTGAAGCGGTTCCCGGCCCTCACACCCCGGGTCATGTCACTGAAGGGTTCCCGGCCCTAACACCCCGGGTCATGGCACTGAAGGGGTGCCTGTCCCTCACACCCCGGGTCATGGTGCTGAAGGGCTGCCTGGCTTTCACACCCCGATTTATGGCACTGAAAGGGTGCCCGGCCCTCAAAACCCGGTTCATGGTGTCGGAGGGGTGCCCGGCCCTCAAACTCCGGGTCATGGTGCTGATGGGGTTCCCGGCCCTCAAACCCGGGTCATGTAGTGCCGGAGGTGCCAGCCCTCACACCCCGGGTCATGTCACTGAAGGGGTGCCCGGCCCTCACACCCCAGGTCATGTCACTGAAGGGGTTCCCGGCCCTCACATCCCGGGTCATGGCACTGAAGGGGTGCCTGTCCCTCACACCCCGGGTCATGGTGCTGAAGGGCTGCCTGGCTTTCACACCCCGATTTATGGCACTGAAAGGGTGCCCGGCCCTCAAACCCCGGGTCATGGTGTCGCAGGGGTGCCCAGCTGTCACACTCCGGATCATGGCACTTAAGGGGTGCCTAGCCCTCACACCCCGGGTCATGGTACTGAAGGGCTGCACGGTCCTCACACCCCGGGTCATGGTGCTGATGGGGTGCCCGGCCCTCATACCCCGGGTCATGGTGCTGGAGGGGTGCCCGGCCATTACATCCCGATTCATGGCACTGAAATCGAGCCCGGCCCTCACACCCCGTGTCATGTGAAGGGGTGCCCGGCCCTCACACTCCGGTTCATAGCTCTGAAGGGGTGCCCGGCCCTCACACCCCGTTTCATGGCACTAACGGGGTGCCCGGCACTCACACCCCGTCTCATGGCACTGAAGGGGTGCCGGGCCCTAACACCCTGGTTCATGTCACTTATGGGGTGCCCGGCGCTCACACCACCGGTCATGGTGCAGGAGGGGTGCCCGGCCCTGACACCCCGGGTCATATGAAGGGGTGCCCGGCACACACACCCTTTTTCAAAGCACTGTATGGGTGCTCGGCACTCACACCCCGTTTCATGGCACTTAAGGGGTGCCCGTCCCTCACAACCAGGTTTATGACACTGAAAGGGTACCCGGCCCTCACACCCCAGGTCATGTCACTGAAGGGAAGCCCGGCTCTCACACCCCGGGTCATGGCACTGAAGGGGTGCCCGGCCCGCACACCCCGGGTCATGTCACTTAAGGGGTGCACGGCCCTCAGCCCGGGTCATGTGTCACTGAAGGGAGCCGGCCTCCCACTCGGGTCATGGTGCTGGAGGGGTGCCCGGCCCTCCACACCCGGTCATGTCACTAAACGGGTGCCCGGCCCTAACACCCCGGGTCATGTCACTTAAGGTGTGCACGGCCCTCACACCCCGGGTCATGGACCTAAAGGGTTGCCTGGCCTTCACACCCCGGGTCATGGGGTTTAAGCGGTTCCCGGTCCTCACACCACGGGTCATGGAGCTGAAGGGGTACAAGCCATCACACCCCGATTCATGGCACTGAAAGGGTGCCCATCCTTCACACCCCGGGTCATGTCGCTGAAGTGGTGCACGGCCCTCACACCCCGGGTCATGGACCTAAAGGGATGCCCGGCCCTCACACCCCGGGTCATGGGGTTGAAGCGGTTCCCGGTCCTCACACCACGGGTCATGGAGCTGAAGGGGTGCCCGGCCATCACACCGCGATTCATGGCACTGAATGGGTGACCGGCCCTCACACCCCGGGTCATGTCGCTGAAGTGGTGCACGGCCCTCACACCCCGGGTCATGGACCTAAAGGGGTGCCCGGCCCTCACACCCGGGGTCATGGGGTTGAAGCGGTTCCTGGTCCTCACACCACGGGTCATGGAGCTGAAGGGGTGCCCGGGCATCACACCGCGATTCATGGCACTGAAAGGGTAACCGGCCCTCACACCCCGGGTCATGGCAATGAATAGGTGCCCGGCCGTCACACCCCAGTTCATTGCTCTGTCGGGGTGCCCGGGCCTCACACCCCGTTCCATGGCACTAAAGGGATGCCAGACCCTCACACCCCGGCTCATGGCACTGAAGGGGTGGCGGGCCCTAAAGCTCCGGGTCATGTCACTGAAGAGGTGCCCGGCCCTCACACCCCTGGCCATGGCACTGAAGGTATGCCAGGCCCTCACAGCCCTGGTCATAGAGCAAAACGAGTGCCCGGCCCTCACCCCCCGGGTCATGGGGCTGAAGTGGTGCCCAGCCTTCACCCCTCGGGTCATGGCACTGAAGGAGTGAACGGCCCTTACACCCCGGGTCATGGACCTAAAGGGGTGCCCGGCCTTCACACCACGGGTCATGGGGTTGAAGCGGTTCCCGGCCCTCACACCCGGGGTCATGTCACTGAAGGGGTTCCCGGCCCTCACACCCCGGGTCATGGTGCTGAAGGGCTGCCTGGCTTTCACACCCCGATTTATGGCACTGAAAGGGTGCCCGGCCCTCAAACCCCGGTTCATGGTGTCGGAGGGGTGCCCGGCCCTCACACCCCTGGTCATGTCACTAAAGGGGTGCCCGGGCCTCACACCCCGGTTCATGGGGTTGAAGCGGTTCCCGGCCCGCACACCCAGGGTCATGGTGCTGCTGGGGTTCGCGGCCCTCAAACCCCAGGTCATGTCACTGAAAGGGTTCCCGGCCCTCATACCCCGTGTCATGTCACTGAAGGGGTGCCCAGCTGTCACACTCCGGATCATGGCACTTAAGGGGTGCCTAGCCCTCACACCCCGGGTCATGGTACTGAAGGGCTGCACGGTCTTCACACCCCGGGTCATGGTTCTGATGGGGTGCCCGGCCCTCATACCCCGGGTCATGGTGCTGGAGGGGTGCCCGGCCATTACATCCCGATTCATGGCACTGAAATCGAGCCCAGCCCTCATACCCCGGGTCATGGCACTGAAAAGGTGCCCGGCCCTCACACCCCGTGTCATGTGAAGGGGTGCCCGGCCCTCACACTCCGGTTTATAGCTCTGTAGGGGTGCCCGGCCCTCACACCCCGTTTCATGGCACTAAAGGGGTGCCCGGCACTCACACCCAGGCTCATGGCACTGAAGGGGTGCCCGGCCCTAACACCCTGGTTCATGTCACTTATGGGGTGCCCGGCGCTCACACCCCGGGTCATGGTGCTGGAGGGGTGACCGGCCCTGACACCCCGGGTCATGTGAAGGGGTGCCCGGCACACACACCCTTTTTCAAAGCACTGTATGGGTGCTCGGCACTCACACCCCGTTTCATGGCACTTCAGGGGTGCCCGTCCCTCACAACCAGGTTTATGACACTGAAAGGGTGCCCGGCCCTCACACCCAGGTCATGTCACTGAAGGGAAGCCCGGCCCTCACACCCCGGGTCATGGCACTGAAGGGGTGCCCGGCCCTACATCCACCCGTGTCGCGGTGCTGAAGGGGTGCGCCCGGCCCTCACATCCCGGGTTATGGCACTGAAAGGGTGCGCTGCCCACACATCTGGGTCATGTCATTGAAAGGGTGCCAGGCCCTCACACCCCGGTGTCATGTCACTGAAAGGTTGCCCGGCCCTCACACCACGGGTCATAGCACTGAAGGGGTGCCCGGCCCTCATACCCCGGATCATGGTGCTGGAAGGGTGCCCGGCCCTCACACCCCGATTCATGGCACTGAAATCGAGCCCGGCCCTCACACCCCGGGTCATGGCACTGAAAAGGTGCCCGGCCCTCACACCCCGTGTCATATGAAGGGCTGCCCGGCCCTCACACCCCGTGTCATGTGAAGTGGTGCCCGGCCCTCACACCCCGATTCATAGCTCTGTAGGGTTGCCCGGCCCTCACACCCCGTTTCATGGCACTAAAGGGGTGCCCGGCCCTCACACCCCGGCTCATGGCACTAAAGGGGTGCCCGGCCCTCACACACCTGGTTATAGACCTAAACGGGTGCTCGGCCCTCACACCCCGTGTCATGTGAAGGGGTGCCCGGCCCTCACACCCCGGTTCATAGCTGTGTAGTTGTGCCTGGCCCTCACACCCCGTTTCATGGCACTCAAGGGGTGCCCGGCCCTCACACCCCGGCAAATGGCACTGAGGGGGTGCCCAGCCGTCACACCCCTGGCCATGGCACTGAAGGTGTGCCCGGCCTTCACACACCTGGTTTTTGACCTAAACGGGTGGCCGGCCCTCACACCTCGGGACATGGGGCTGAAGGGGTGCCCGGCCGTCACACTTCAGGTCATGGCACTGAAGGAGTGGCTGGCCCTCACACCGAGGCTCATGGCACTGAAAGGGTGCTCGGCCCTCACACCCCAGGTCATAGCACTGAAGGGGTGCCCGGCCCTCACACCCCTGCCCATAGACCCAAACGAGTGCCCGGCCTCACACCCCGGGTCATGTCACTGAAGCGGTGCCCAGCCGTCACACCCCCAAGGCCATGGCACTGAAGGTGTGCCCGGCCTCACACACCTGGTTATTGACCTAAATGGGTGACCGGCCCTCACACCTCGGGACATGGGGCCAGGCGGGGTGCCTGGCCGTCAGCACCCCGGGTCATGGCACTGAAGGAGCGGCCGCTCACACCCTGCCAGTCATGGCACTGAAAGCGGGGTGATCGGGCCTCAAACCCTGGGTCATGGTGCTGGAGGGGTGCAGGCTCACACCCTGTAGTTCATACAGCACTGTAGAGGTGCCTCGGCTCACACCCTGTTTCTGGCACTAAAGGGGTGCCCGGCCCTCGCACCCCGGGTCATGTCACTGAAGGGGTGCACGGCCATCACACCCCTGGAAGGGACCTAAAGGGGTGCCCGGCCCTCACACCCAGGGTCATGGGGTTGAAGCGGTTCCCGGTCCTCACACCACGGGTCATGGAGCTGAAGGGGTGCCCGGTCATCACACCCCGATTCATGGCACTGAAAGGGTGCCCGGCCATCACACCCCGGTTCATGGCACTGAAAAGGTGCCCGACCCTCACACCCGTGTCATGTGAAGGGGTGCCCGGCCCTCACACCGCGGTTCATAGCTCTGTAGGGGTGCCCTGCCCTCACACCCTGTTTCATTGCACTAAAGGGGTGCCCGGCCCTCACACCCCGGGTCATGGCACTGAATCGGTGCGGCCGTCACACCCCTGGCCATGGCACTGAAGGTATGCCCGGCCCTCACACCCCTGGTCATAGACCTACACGAGTGCCCGGCCCTCACATCCCGGGTCATGGGGCTGAAGGGGTGCCCAGCCCTCACACCCATGGTCATGGCACTGAAGGAGTGACCGGCCCTCACACCCCGGTTCATGGCACTGAAAGGGTGCCCAGCCCACACACCCCGGGTCATGTCATTGAAGGGGTGCCCGGCCCTCACACCCTGGATCATGTCACTGAAAGGCTGCCCGGCCCTCACACCCCAGTTCATAGCACTGAAAGGGAGCCCGGCCCTCATACCCCGGGTCATGGTGCTGGAGGGGTGCCCGACCCTCACACCCCAATTCATGGCACTGAATTCGAGCCCGGCCCTCACACCCCGGGTCATGGCACTGGAAAGGTGCTCGGCCCTCACATCCCGTGTCATGTGAAGGGGTGCTTGGCCCTCACATCCCGGTTCATATCTCTGTAGGTGTGCCTGGCCCTCACATCCCGTTTCATGGCACTAAATGGGTGCCAGGCCCTCACACCCCGGCTCATGGCACTAAAGGGGTGCCCGGCCCTCACACCCTGCGTCATAGCACTGAAGCGGTGCCCGGCCGTCACACCCCTGGCCATGGCACTGAAGGTGTGCCCGGCCCTCACACACCTAGTTATAGACCTAAACAGGTGGCAGGCCCTCACACCTCGGGTCATGGGGCTGAAGGCGTGCCCGGCCCTCACACCCCGGGTCATGGCACTGAAGGAGTGATCGGCCCTCACGCCCCGGGTCATGGCACTGAAAGGGTGTCCGGCCCACACACCCCGGGTCATGTCATTGAAGGGGTACCCGCCCTTCACACCCCAAGTCATGTCACTGAAAGGGTGCCCGGCCGTCACACCCCGGGTCATAGCACTGAAGGGGTGCCCGGCCCTCATAACCCGGGTTATGGTGCTGGAGGGATGCCCAGCCCTCACACCCCGATTCATGGCACTGAAATCGAGCCCGGCCCTCACATCCCGGGTCATATTGCTGAAGGGGTGCCCGGCGCTCACACCCCGATTCATGGCACTGAAGGGGTGCCCGGCCTTCACACCCCAGTTCATGGCACTGAAGGGGTGCCCGTCCGTCACACCCCGGGTCATGTCCCTGAAGGGGTGCCCGGCCCTCACACCCCAGGTCATGTCACTGAAGGGGTTCCCGGCCCTCACACCCCGGGTCATGGCACTAAAGGGGTGCCGTCTCCACACCCGGCTCATAGCACTAAAGTGCCAGCCCTACACCGCGGTTCATAGCTCTGTAGGGGGTACTTTCCCTCACACCCGTTTCATTGCACTAAAGGGGTGCCAGCCCTCACACAGGTCGCCACTGAATCCCGGTGCCAGCCGTCCACACCCCCTGGCCATGGCACTGAAGGTATGCCCGGCCCTCACACCCCTGGTCATAGATCTAAACGACTGCCCGGCCCCTCATCGGGTCATGGGGCTGAAGGGGTGCCCAGCCCTCACACCCCGGGTCATGGCACTGAAGGAGTGACCGGCCCGCACACTCCGGGTCATAGCACTGAAAGGGTACCCGGCCCACACACCCCGGGTCATGTCATTGAAGGGGTGCCCGGCCCTCACACCCCGGGTCATGTCACTGAACGGGTGCCCGGCCCTCAAACCCCGGGTCATAGCACTGAAGGGGTGCTCGGCCCTCCTACCCCAGGACATGGTGCTGAAGGGGTGCCCGGCCCTCACAACCCGATTCATGGCATTGAAGGGGTGCCCGGCCCTCACACCCCGGGTCATGTGAAGGGGTGCCCGGCCCTCACACCCCGTGTCATGTGAAGGGGTGCCCGGACCTCACACCCCGGTTCATAGCTCTGTAGGGGTGCCTGGCCCTCACACCCCTGGCCATGGCACTGAAGGTGTGCCCGGCCCTCAAACAGCTGGTTATAGACCTAAACGGGTGGCCCTGCCCTCACACCTCGGGTCATGGGGCTGATGGGGTGCCTGGCCCGCACACCCCGGGTCATGACACCGAAGGAGTGATCGGCCCGAACACCCCGGGTCATGGCACTGAAAGGGTGTCCGGCCCACACACCCCGCGTCATGTCATTGAAGGGGTGCCCGCCCTTCACACCCCGGGTCATGTCACTGAAAGGGTGCACGGTCCTCACACCCCGGGTCATAGCACTGGAGGGGTGCCCGGCCCTCACACCCCGATTCATGGCTCTGAAATCCAGCCCGGCCCTCACACCCCGGTTCATGACACTGAAGGGATGCCCGGCCCTCACACCCCGGGCCATAGCACTGAAGGGGTGCACGGCCCTCACACCCCGGGTCATGGACCTAAAGGGGTGCCCGGCCCTCACACCACGGGTTATGGGGTTGAAGCGGTTCCCGGCCCTCACTCCCAGGGTCATGGGTCTGGAGGGGTGCCCGGCCCTCACACCCCAGGTCATGTCACTGGAGGGGTGCCCGACCCTCACACCCCGATTCTTGGCACTGAAATCGAGCCCGGCCCTAACACTCTGGGTCATGGTGCTGAAGGGGTGCCCCCTCACACCCCAGGTAATGTCACTGAAGGGGTTCCCCGGCCCTCACACCCCCAGGTCATGGCACTGAGGGGTGCCTGTCCCTCACACCCTAGGTCATGTCACTGAAGGGGTGCCCAGCCCTCCCTACCCCGATTCATTTCTGAAGAGTTTTGGCCTCCACCCCCAGGGTCATGTGAAGGGGTGCGGCCTCACCCGGGGGGCATAATGGTACTGAAGGGGGTGCCCGGCTTTCACCCCGATTCTTGGCACTGAAATCGAGCCCGGCCCTAACACTCTGGGTCATGGTGCTGAAGGGGTGCCCGGCCCTCACACCCCAGGTCATGTCACTGAAGGGGTTCCCGGCCCTCACACCCCGGGTCATGGCACTGAAGGGGTGCCTGTCCCTCACACCCCGGGTCATGGTGCTGAAGGGCTGCCTGGCTTTCACACCCCGATTTATGGCACTGAAAGATTTTAGCCCACACGGGTCATGGCATTGAAGGGGTGCCCGGCCCTCACACCCTGGATCATGTCACTGAAAGGGTGCCCGGCCCTCACACCCCGGGTCATAGCAGTGAAGGGGAGCCCGGCCCTCATACCCCGGGTCATGGTGCTGGAGGGGTGCCCGACCCTCACACCCCAATTCATGGCACTGAAATCGAGCCCGGCCCTCACACCCCGGGTCATGGCACTGGAAAGGTGCTCGGCCCTCACAACCCGTGTCATGTGAAGGGGTGCCCGGCCCTCACACCCCGGTTCATAGCTCTGTAGGGGTGCCTTGCCCTCACACCCCGTTTCATGGCACTAAATGGGTGCCCGGCCCTCACACCCCGGCTCATGGCACTAAAGGGGTGCCCGGCCCTCACACCCTGCGTCATGGCACTGAAGCGGTGCCCGGCCGTCACACCCCTGGCCATGGCACTGAAGGTGTGCCCGGCCATCACAAACCTGGTTATAGACCTAAACAGGTGGCAGGCCCTCACACCTCGGGTCATGGGGCTGAAGGGGTGCCCGGCCCTCACACCCCGGGTCATGGCACTGAAGGAGTGATCGGCCCTCACGCCCCGGGGTCATGGCACTGAAAGGGTGTCCGGCCCACACACCCCGGGTCATGTCATTGAAGGGGTACCCGCCCTTCACACCCCGGGTCATGTCTCTGAAAGGGTGCCCGGCCGTCAAACCCCGGGTCATAGCACTGAAGGGGTGCCCGGCCCTCATACCCCGGGTTATGGTGCTGGAGGGATGTCAGGCCCTGACACACCTGGAGTCCATGACACTGGAGGGGTGCCCGTTCCTCACACACCCGGGTCATGTCACTGAAAAGGTGCCCGGCCGTCATACTCCGGGTCATGTCACTGAAGAGGTGCCCAGCTCTAACACTCCGGGTCATGGCACTGAAGGGGTGCCTGGCCCTCACAACGCAGTTTCATGGAACTGAAGGGGTTGCCGACCCTAACACCCCGGTTCATGTCACTTATGTGGTGCCCGGCCCTCACACCCCGTTTCCCTAACACTGTAGGTGCCATGCCCCACACCCCGTTCCTTAACTTTTGAAGGGGTGCCCTCCACACACCCAGGCCAATAATTGCTGTAGGGGTGCCCGGCCCTGACACCCCGGGTCATGTGAAGGGGTGCCCTGCCCTCACACCCTGGTTCAAAGCACTGTATGGGTGCCCGGCACTCACACTCCGTTTCATGGCACTTAAGGGGTGCCCGGCCCTCACACCCAGGTTCATGACACTGAAAGGGTGCCCGGCCCTCACACCCCGGGTCATGTCACTGAAGGGGTGCCCGGCCCTCACACCCCGGGTCATGGCACTGAAGGGGAGCCCGGCCCTCACATCCCGGGTCATGGCAATGAAGGGGTGCCGGGCCCTCACACCCCGGGTCTTGATGCTGAAGGGATGCCCGTCCCTCACACCCCGGGTCATGACACTGAAGGGGTGCGTGGCCCTCACATCCCGGGTCATGGTGCTGGAGGGGTGCCCGGCCCTCACACACCCGGGTCATGTCACTGAAAGGGTGCACGGCCCTCACACCCTGGGTCATGTCACTGAAAGGGTGCCCGGCCCTCACACCCCGGTTCATGTCACTGAAGGGGTGCACGGCCATGACACCCCGGGTCATGGACCTAAAGGGGTGCCCGGCCCTCACACCCAGGGTCATGGGGTTGAAGCGTTTCCCGGCCCTCACACACCGGGTCATGGTGCTGATGGGGTGCCCGGCCTTCACACCCCGATTCTTGGCATTGTAGGGGTGCCCGGCCCTCACACCCCGTTTCATGGCACTTAAGGGGTGCCCGGCCCTCACACCCAGGTTCATGACACTGAAAGCGTGCCCGGCCCTCACACCCCGGTTCATGTCACTGAAGGGGTGCACGGCCATGACACCCCGGGTCATGGACCTAAAGGGGTGCCCGGCCCTCACACCCAGGGTCATGGGGTTGAAGCGTTTCCCGGCCCTCACACACCGGGTCATGGTGCTGATGGGGTGCCCCGCCCTCACACCCAGATTCTTGGCATTGTAGGGGTGCCCGGCCCTCACACCCCGTTTCATGGAACATAAGGGGTGCCCGGCCCTCACACCCAGGTTCATGACACTGAAAGCGTGCCCGGCCCTCATACCCCGGGTCATGTCACTGAAGGGGTGCCCGGCCCTCACACCCTGGGTCATGTCACTGAAAGGGTGCCCGGCCCTCACACCCCGGTTCATGTCACTGAAGGGGTGCACGGCCATGACACCCCGGGTCATGGACCTAAAGGGGTGCCCGGCTCTCACACCCAGGGTCATGGGGTTGAAGCGTTTCCCGGCCCTCACACACCGGGTCATGGTGCTGATGGGGTGCCCGGCCCTCACACCCCGGTTCCCAGCACTGTAGGGGTGCCCGGCCCTCACATCCCGTTTCATGGCACTGAAAGGGTGCCCGGCCCTCACACCCCGATTCATGACACTGAAGGGGTGCCCGGCCCTCACACCCCGGTTCGCAGCACTGTAGGGGTGCCCGGCCCTCACACCCCGTTTCATGTCACTGAAAGGGTGACCGGCCCTCACACCCCGGGTCATGTCACTGAAGGGGTGCACAGTTCTCACACTCCTGGTCATGGCACTGAAGGGGTGCCTGGCCCTTACACCCCGGGCGATGGTGCTGGATTGGTGCCCGGCCCTCACACCCCGGGTCATGGTTCTGAAGGGGTGCCCGGCCCTCACCGTTTCATGGCACTGAAAGGGTGCCCGGCCCTCACACCCCGATTCATGACACTGAAGGGGTGCCCGGCCCTCACACCCCGGTTCGCAGCACTGTAGGGGTGCCCGGCCCTCACACCCCGTTTCATGTCACTGAAAGGGTGACCGGCCCTCACACCCCGGGTCATGTCACTGAAGGGGTGCCCGGCCTCACACCCCGGGTCATGTCACTGAAAGGGTGCCCGGCCCTCACACCCCGGGTCATGTCACTGAAGGGGTGCCCAGCTCTCACACTCCGGGTCATGATACTGAAGGGGTGCCCGGCCCTCACACCCCGGGTCAGGGTGCTGGAGGGGTGCCCAGCCCTCACACCCCGGGTCATGTCACTGAAAGGGTGCCCGGCCCTCACACCCCGGGTCATGTCACTGAAGGGGTGCCCATCTCTCACACTCCGGGTCATGATACTGAAGGGGTGCCTGGCCCTCACAACCCGGGAGATGGTGCTGAAGGGGTGCCCGGCCCTTACACCCCGGGTCATGTGAAAGGGTGCCCGACCCTCACACACCAGTTCATAACACTGTAGGGGTGCCCTGCCACCACACCCCGTTTCATATCACTGAAGGAGTGCCCTGCCCTCACACCCCGGTTCATAACACTGTAGGGGTGCCCTGCCCCCACACCCCGTTTCATGTCACTGAAGGAGTGCCCGGCCCTAAAACCCCGGTTCATGTCACTTATGGGGTGCCCGGCCATCACACTCCGGGTCATGGTGCTGGAGGGGTGCCCGGCCCTAACACCCCAGGTCATGTGAAGGGGTTCCCGGCCCTCACACCCAGGTTCATGACACTTAAAGGGAACCCGGCCCTCTCACCCCGGGTCATGTCACTGAAGGGGTGTCCAGCCCTAACACCCCGGGTCATGGCACTGATGGGGAGCCCGGCTCTCACACCCCGGGTCATGGCACTGAAGGGGTGCCAGGCCCTCACACCCCGGGTCATAGTGCTCAAGGGGTGCCCGGCCCTCACACCCCGGGTCATGTCACTAAAGGGGTGCCCGGCCCTCACACCCTGGGTCATGTCACTGAAGGGGTGTCCGGCCCTCACATCCCGGGCCATGGTGCTGGATTGGTGCCCGGCCCTCACCTGCAGATGCAGGTGCTGAAGGGATGCCCGTCCCTCACACCCCGGGTCATGACACTGAAGGGGTGCGTGGCCCTCACACCCCGGGTCATGGTCCTGGAGGGGTGCCCGGCCCTCACACACCCGGGTCATGTCACTGAAAGGGTGCCCAGCCCTCACACCCTGGGTCATGTCACTGAAAGGGTGCCAGGCCCTCACACCCCGGTTCATGTCACTGAAGGGGTGCACGGCCATGACACCCCGGGTCATGGACCTAAAGTGCCAGCCTTCTCACCAGGGTCATAGGGTTAGAAAGCGTTTCCAGCCCTCCACACCGGGTCATGGTGCTGATAAAGTGCCAGCCTCCACAGTTCCCAGCACTGTAGGGGTGCCCAGCCCTCCCACCCCGTTTCCGCTTTTCAGAAAGGGTGCCCAGCCCTCACACCCGATTCATGACATTGAAGGGAACAGCCACCTCCACCCCGGTTGGCGACATGATGTTCCCTAATGTTGTGATCTCATCTTGTCCCACTGCCGAGAATAATACTGTGCAGTTAGAAGTAGACTTTCCAGGGTTGTTCCCTGCGTGTGCTGTGACCCGTAGCATGAGCCACAGTACAGAGGTAGAAGAGACTAGTGAAGTTGATGAAGTTTCCCTCCAGGACTGTGAGAAGTCCGAGGATAATGTTATCCAGCCGGACCATACTGATCTTGGTCTCAGTGAATTTTTTGAGGATTCCCCACAACCAGATAACCTCCAGAGTAGTTCTGATGGAGATAGGAACCCAGATGTCACTAGTTTTGGTTCTTCTCCCATCACTAGGAGTAAGTTTATTGAGCTACAAGCAGGGGATCCTGAGCTAGTAGGTTTTCTCAATAGGTCAGTTACTAAGACAGAAGCTGAGCAAGAATCAAATTGCTACTACACTAGGTCTGTTGTATTAATGCGGAAGTTCCGTCCCTCCAATTCTCCTGCCAATCACCCTTGGTTAGTTCATCATCAAGTTGTTATTCCCAAACCTTTGCGGCAGGACATACTTAGTATCGCTCATGATGGGGTGGGTGGTCATTTAGGAGTTAGGAAGACTTATGCAAAAATTTTATCCCAGTTCTTTTGGCCTAGGATGAAGAAAGACGTCAGCTCTTACTGTCGCACTTGCAATGATTGTCAGGTGGCGGGGAAACCGAACCCCAGTATTAAACCATTCCCTCTGCAGCCTATCCCAGTCATTAAAGAGCCCTTTAGTAAGGTGGTCATAGATTGTGTCGGTCCCTTACCTAAGACCCCTCGTGGTCATCAGTTCTTGCTAACCATTATTGATTGTGCAACCCGTTATCCTGAAGCCATTCCTTTGCGCCGCATCACAGCGAAGAATGTTATCAAAGCCTTAACCCACTTCTTCACTCAAGTAGGCCTTCCTACAGTGGTGCAGTCAGATGAGGGTTCCAATTTTACTTCCCGGTTGTTTAATCAGGTAATGCAAACCCTGGGAGTCCGGCAGTTGAGGTCTTCGGCCTATCACCCTCAGTCACAGGGGGTGGTAGAGAGATTTCACCAGACACTAAAACTCATGCTGCGCACCTTCTGTCTGGAGACTGGGAAGGATTGGGACGAGGGAGTTGACCTGCTTTTGTTTGCTGTTCGGGACAGTAAACTAGAGTCGCTAGGATTCTCGCCCTTCCAGCTCGTCTATGGACATGAGGCGCGAGGGCCTCTTAAGGTGTTAAAAGAGTGTTGGTTGAGTGATCAGAGCGCGACGCCCTTAGCTTCATATGTGGTCCAATTCAAGGAGAAGTTGCGTCTGGCTGTAGAACTTGCCCAGTCCAACTTAAGGTGTGCTCAGATGAAAATGAAACTGCATTTTGATAAGGCCCATCAGGCAAAACCTAAAGAATTCTAAGTGGGGAAGCAGGTGTTGGCCTTCCTGCCCTTACATGATCACCCTTTTAAATCCAAATACAGTGGTCCATATGAAGTACTAGAAAAACAGGGGTCCGTGAATTATGTGATTAGCACCCCTGAACGGCGTAAGAAAAAACGCCGTATCCATGTCAATCTTTTAAAGTCATATCATGTTCGTAACGAAACCCTGGGAAAAGCAGTTGCTTGTGTTGATCAATCCTTGCCAAATTGTATCATTGTGCCAGAGTGTAAGGATGATAAAGATCAGTGTTTTTTCTGAAATAATGAATGGGTCTAGTGTAAAAGTTGAAAACTCGATTATCTTGGAGGACCCCAGTGCTAAGTTGTACCATCTCTCTAGTGACCAAGCCAATAATATAAAGTCTCTATTACAGGAGTATCTTATTATAGTTGGTGATTACCCACTCTCTTGTTCAGTGTTGGAGCATGACGTTGAGACCAAGGGAGCCAAGCCAATCCGACAGCGTCCCTACCGTCTTAATGCCTTCAAGCGGGAGTGTGTGCGAGTCGAGGTACAGCGTCTTCAAGAGCTAGGCCTCGTCGAACCCAGCATCAGTCCATGGGCATCCCCTGTTGTTCTAGTTCCAAAGCCAAATGGGTCAATGCGGCTGTGTGTGGATTATCGCAAGGTGAATGCTGTCACTGAACCCGATGGTTATCCCTTGCCACGCATCGACGACGTGATCGACGATCTTGGACAGGCAAGGTACGTGACCAAGTTGGATCTCCACCAGGGCTACTACCAGATAAGACTGACTGAACGCTCCAGGGCAATCTCTGCTTTTGTCACTCCTGAGGGGTTGTACCAATTCACAGTCCTTCCGTTTGGTATGCGGAACGCCCTTGCAACCTTTCAACGCCTCATGAATTTCATCACGTCTGGTCTGGAAGGTGTCCACTGTTACCTAGACGACCTCATCGTCTTCAGCAGTTCCTGGGAAGATCACATGAGTCGTCTACAAGCCCTCTTCTCCGTACTGGCTGCAAGCAAGCTGACTGTGAACCTCGTCAAAACTGAGTTCGCCCATGCCCACGTCACTTTCTTGGGGCATGTGGTCGGACAAGGGGAAGTCCAGCCTATAGCAGCCAAAATTGAGGCAATTCAACAGTATCCAGTGCCAGGCGATAAGAAGAGTGTGATGAGGTTGCTGGGTATGGTGGGGTACTACCGCCGTTTTTGTCCAAACTTCTCCTCCGTTGCCTCTCCCATGACTGACCAGTTGAGTGGCAAGAAAACCTTCAAGTGGACTACGGCTTGCCAGGAATCTTTTGAGAATCTTAAATCCCTGCTGGTAAATGCTCCTGTACTACTTGCACCTGACCTCCAGAAACAGTTCACTCTCCATGTCGACGCCAGTGAAATTGGCGCCGGTGCTGTGCTTCTACAAGAGGGTGAGAGTGATCAAGTGCTTCATCCGCTGTGCTATTTTTCTAGAAAATTTAACAAATATCAAAGAAACTATGCCACCATTGAAAAGGAGGCTTTATCACTGATCATGGCACTAGAAAACTTCAAAGTATATATTGGCAGCACTGCTTATCCCATTCAAGTGTTCACTGATCATAACCCACTTACTTTTGTTGACAAGATGAAACATACCAACCAAAGACTTTTGAGGTGGGCTCTATCACTTCAGCCCTATAACTTGAACATTTCCCATATCAGCGGAAAAGAGAACGTGTTGGCTGATGCACTTTCTCG
>NW_024729831.1:0-16958 GCF_018991925.1 Homarus americanus | reverse complement strand
CAGTGAACCCTCGCTTTCGCAGTTTCACTTTATCCGTTTCTACATTTCTGTGATGCCTGCCAGAACCGAATTCCCACTTTGCAGCGGTGCATCTACTCATATACGTGGGTGAAGTATAATTTTTATTTAGCTCATTAAATTCATACAAATTATCCGGCCAGAATATAATTTACATTGCTGGAATTCTTACAATTTGATGATCATTTTAGAATATAAGCATCATAGATTTTGCATTGAACATACAAATTTTGATCTAATGCAAGTATTTTGTTCTCAAACAAATATGTTATCTTTTGTGCTAAATATATAGCGTGTATATTCAAAATATTCCTTGTCTTACAAAGGAATCCAGCAATGTCAATTATATTATCTAACTTTAGTCTGAGGTATTATTTATTACTAAAAATGTAAATATACTGTTATAACTTAATCATTTCTCTGGTAGGGAGGGGAGGTGGGGAGGTATTTGATTGACAGATAGTATTCGGTAAGTATAATTTGTTTATTTATTGAAGAGTGCGTTAATACCCCGTGTACCCCTTCTGTGGTGATATAATTTTTTATTTAGCTCATAAAATTCATACAAATTATCGGCCAGAATATAATTTACATTGATGATTCTTACAATTTGATGATCATTTTGAATATAAACATCATAGATTTTGCATTAGACGACACAAATTTTAGATCTAATGCAAGTATTTTGTTTACTCTGAGTAAATGTGTTATCTTTTGTGCAAAATATGAAGTGTATATTCAAAATATTCCTGGTCTTGCAAGGAATCCAGAATGTCAATTATATTATCCTAACTTTAGTCTGAGGTATTATTTATTACTAAAATGTAAATATATTGTTATAATAATCATTTCACTGGTAGGGAGGCGGGTGAGGGGGTGAGGAGGAGGAGGGACCCAGGAGCAGATGGGAAGAGGGGACTATTTTGATTGACAGATAGTATTTGTGAAAGTATATTTTGTTTATTTATTGAAGATATTTGTTTTAGCTCATAAAATTCATATACAAATTACAGGCCAGAATATAATTTACATTGCTGAATTCTTACAATTTGATGATTTTTTGAATATAAACATCATAGATTTTGCATTAGACCTACTAAATTTTAGATCTAATGTAAGTATTTTGTTTACTCTGAGTAAATATATTTATCTTTTTGTGCAAAATATATGACATTTATATTCAAAATATTCCTGGTCTTCTGAGAATCAGCAATGTCAATTATATTATCCTTTAGTCTGAGGTATTATTTATTACTAAAAAGGTAAATATTCTGGTTTCTCCACATTTATCTGGTAGAGAGGGTTAGTTGGGTGGGGGAGGGAAGGGACCGACCGACCATGAACATCGGTTGGAAGGGGGAGCAAGGTGGGGTACTCTGATTGACAGATAGTGTAGTGAAGAATATTTTTTTATTAACTGAAGATATTTGTTTTGCTCATAAAATTTATACAAATTACCCGGCCCAGAATATAATTTTACATTGCTGGAATTCTTACAATTTGATGATCATTTGAATATAAACATCATAGATTTTGGATGTAGATACTATAAATTTTAGATCTAATGTAAGTATTTTGTTTACTCTGAGTAAATATGTTATCTTTTTGTACAAAATATATGACATTTATATTCAAAATATTCTGGGTCTTACAAGGAATCAGCAATGTCAATTATATTATCTAACTTTTGGTTTGAGGTATTATTTATTACTATACCTTAAAATCTAGTGGTTTCCCCCAAAATTTCTCAGAGGAGAGCCAGGGGTGTAGTGTGAGAAGAGGGAGGGAGTTGAGTCCATTATTTGAATGGACATTAACTGGCGACTGTATTTCTCTATTTCTCTTAAGTATTAATTGTGTGCATGTACCATCATAAAATTAAGATGTTATTTTTACTAGAACATAGGTATTGTGTTGGAAAAAGTGGAATTTGGAGTCAGCGGTCTCTATTTCATTTAATCCCATACCGTATATATCGCGGCCTATAAGGCGTCGGGGTGCATAAGACGGCCCCCCAAATTTCCATTTAAAAAGTAGCTTTTGAGCTCTATTTGCTGTATAAGACCAGTACCCCAAATGTGACACTTACCCACTGACTCAGTAGTCCTTTACCAACCATCCTTGATTTTTTAAAATAAGGCCAATTCACTTCAAGTAATGTCATCAAATTATACTCGCTGGTGTAGTGTAAACACTAGTGACGTCACTGAAGCGTGGTGGGAGTGTTCCCTCGTCTCGGTGGTGTGACTATTTATACAACATGTGGTTCAACAGCAACCACCGTATTATAATTGTGGTGTTTCATTAGGATTTGAGTGAAAAAGGTTACCAGTATATATATATATATATATATATATATATATATATATATATATATATATATATATATATATATATATATATATATATATATATATATATATATATATATATATATATATATATATATATTGTACAAAAAATGAATGTTCAATGAATTATTTATGGTGCATTAGGGTACTAGCCACTTCTGATGGGCTATAAATAGCCTTCTTTATCTCCCCTCCATCTCACCCTGAGCCAGACGGAAGGGTCTTGGTAAATAACATGTTTGCTTATTTTCCATTTACTTTAAATAGATTTACCGAATTATTTGTTTTATTTATTTATTTATAATATACTGTAATATATTAAACACACTGTAATTATTTTCTTTAATTTATAAACTGTTTTGCGACAAAGGAATGTTCTCCAGTAGTGTTTCATTAGGATTTGAGTGAAAAAATATTACGTACTTACACAATTGTTCCTCTTACTTTGACAACACAACATACATACAGTATATTATTTCTCAGTTTTGATCTTTTTTTTAATTTTTGTATTTATTTATAGTTAGTTACTTAAAATAAGGCCAATTCACTTCAAGTAATGGCATCAAATATTACCAGCTGGTGTAGTGTAAACACTAGTGACGTCACTTGAGCGTCTGTAATTAACCGTCGATAGTTTCAAGAATTAATGCACTTTTCCTTTCTTGTCTCCTCACTGGCAAATGGGGGGGGGCGTGGGGAGGGGTGTGTGATGATAGCTGTGTTTATTACAGGGGTATAAATCTCTTTTACGGTATGTTAGACAGGTTTATAATACATTTTTATTATTTTAATATACCGGTAATCTTAATTTGAATCCAGCTTGCCAAACGTAAGTTTCAGTATAAAATAATTAGTGGTAAGACCTTGTGAGTGGCTTACGATGTTTCCATCACCACTCTTGACACACTAAGAATTTTATACTTGGTGGTTTAGATGACCCCCTAACTTTGGGCAGATTTTTTAATGTTCAAATTCGGTCTTATAGGCACGTAGTATGTTATGTTGTTACCTTTACGCGTTTCTCCCGTCGGGTACCGTGGGTTGAATTAACCGCGTAAAGTGAGGTTCACTGTACTTCAATTATGTTCAATTATTGTTAAAATGACTAAAAATTTAATATTAAACTTTTAAAATTATTGAATAGTATAAGCTTTGATATTTACTAAAATAGTAAGAATTTAAGCCCTAGAACCGATTACTGTATTGGCGGACTAATACTACAGCTGGTGGACATAAAATGCAAGCTGAAAAACATGTTGAGGTCGCTCGAAAACTTCGTTAATCGAGGATTGCTCGTTAACGAGTTAAGAATCTTATGGAAGGTAAATCGTTAACGAAATCTCGTTAACCGAGGATCCTGTATAAACTTTATACAGGCCCTGATAACGATGGGTTATGTTCCTGTAAAACTCATCGCTAGGTGAAATATCTGAAATAGAGCATTATAACATTGGGTTCAATGGATTTGTTCCCAGCTAGTCCCCAACCACACATGTACCCCGACAAAAATTTCCTACACTACTACTATCAGTACAAAACAAGTAAACATTCACCACATCATATTTGACCTCTGGTCATCATCACATGTCCTCTTCAAGGCTTGTAGGTGGAGTGGAGATATCACTCTGACTCCACAGCCTCTAGAGTCTCAAGCTGCTTAACAATGTCAAGCTTCACCTAAACACCATGTCTTGGGTGCCTTGGCCTTCGGACATTTTTCAAGTTACACTGCTCGCTTCACACTTACACACACAGAGCAAAAGCATTTGTCACATAAACAGAGCGAATGATGATAACAAAAACACTGATAGCAGCCGACACTGCTCATTTTCAAAACAACAGTCGAGGCACTTTAAAATTACAAAAACATAAAATATCACTTTGCAGTCACCATGACACAGTTCAACCTAAATGTTAGTTCTGTCCTCTGACTATATAAATAAAAACAAAAACAAAAAACACTGATGATAAGTACAATGTATGATACTGTCCGATAATTGTGGAGCCATGTATTAGCGGGTTTTACGGCGACAAAGAACCAGACCCAGGGATGTAGTGCAGGGTTGAGTGTGTGGCGTGCGTGGGTAGGCTGACAAGTGAGGTAAAGATACATAAGGTTAAATATTGTTGCCTTATAAAATGTCACTGATGTGATGTAGAAAAATATAACTTGCATTGCTGGAATACTAGCAAGACAGCGATTAATTTGAGTATAAACAACCCATAGTATGCGCCGAGAAAAAATCCGACCAATGGCTATTCGATGTATTGGACATCATTACAGCGAGTTGTTTTGATCGTATATAGGGAGAAGGGTTAATTTATAACCATCGTTAAAGCAAAATATCGCAACTCAGGATATCGTATCTCAGGGTTTACCTGTACATCAATAATATAGGCAGTCCCCAGTTAACAAATTTATTGTGTTCCTGAAAATGTGTTACTTTATACTTTATCCTCTTTGCTTACTGATCAACCTGTTCACCACTTGGTGATCAGTCACATCTCTTAGGGTACACACTATTGGCAAGCAGTGGGCATGTACTGGTTCTAGAAAGTATCTATAACTGCACCAGTGCTGGCAAGTCTGCTCTTAGATGGGCTCACCTCAGTGCCCACATCTCTCTGGCAGGTTATTCCAGGAGTTCATAACTCACTCCAAAATTACTTGCGCTGACAATATTCTTAACTTGGCCTTTAACCCAGAGACTGTGACCTGTAGTTAGGTAGAATAGTTTGGTTCACTTTACAAACCACAAATTATACAATGCAGCAGTACCATATCTGGTACAGGTATGGGACTATTTATTCATCATGCTTGGAACCTGGTAGTTGCCAAATAGGGTTATTTCCAGAACTTGGAGTGCCAAGCCTAAAATGTACAAATTGTAGCAGTAAATCACCTGTAACTGACAGTGTAGCGTCTGTTCAGATCATTATATTCCCCTTAAAAGTAACTAACTTAAAATTGTAGGCAATGGCACTATAAACATCAATAAAAAGCATATAAATACTGTAGCAATAATGAAAGCATAAACAGGGAAGAAAAAATATTGAAGTCAGTGTACACACTGTGTCACAGTCACCCTGATGCTCACCTCAATGCTGCAGCATCTAAAGGTGCTTTGCTGTGGACCCCAACCTCCATAAGCGACTTAACTGTGAAAACACAGATTCATAAAACTTTAAATCCTGAAGTAGTTATTCTCTTTTTTTGGCACTTTCTCTATGTAGGATTGTGTGTGTGTGTGTGCGTAACAGAGTAAAGGAACAACTAACAACTTACATACTGTATATCTACCTGAAATTACACATGAAACAAAACTATACCATAGTACAGTACGTAACACATAACTATTCCATAATACACAGCACACATAACTATAACATAATATACAACACACATAACTATAACATAATATACAACACACATAACTATAACTTAATACAGTGATCCCTCGGTTAACGAAATTTCGGTTCACGAATTACCTTCCATAGAAATCTTCATTTCGGTTAACGAACAAAAATTCGGTTAACGAAATTCTTAAAAATCATGTCAAGATGTTTTCGTTTGCTCATCAACTAGAATATTAGTTCTCCAATCCGGTACAGTGAAACCTCGCTGCGGTCAATTGAACCCGCGGAGGCGCATAAGCGGAAGGAAAGCGGCGTAAAGTGAACAACAGAACATATGAGATTAATTGAAATAGAGCTGGGCCGACCCCAAACTCCACTTTTTCAGACACAATACCTCGTTGTAGTAAAAATAACTTCTTAATTTTATGATGGTATGCACGCGCAATTAATAATTAAGAGAAATATCAATAATATTAGGTTTTTAACACTTACATTAGTAGAAAAGATGGCTGGGCACGCGGGATGGGGGGTTGGTTCGGAGCAGAAGAGCGAATTATTGGCCTCACCTGTATCACTTGTATCAATTGTATCACTATCCTACAGAGGCTTGCAGGGCCTCTTTGTCAAAACCCCTCAAAGTCGTATAAGTCCATATCCTCACTATCACTGACTTGGGCGGCTGTGGTGGGTGAAGAACTTCGGTAATGTTTGATGACTGGGCGACCCTGTCGCACCCTGCGCCCTCTCCGCATAAAAGAGTACATGCACGCGTAAAGTGAGCATTCCGGGTCTGGCAGGGTTACCGTAGCGATGAAACACGCTTAGCGTAAAGCGAGGGGGTAATACTGTAATCGGTTTTAGGGCTTAAATTCATTCCCATTTGAGTAAATATCAAGAAGGTTGTACTATTCAATAATTTTCAAAATTTTATATAAATTTTTTTAGTCATTTTAACACTTATTTAACATAATTGGAGTACAGGAAACTAGTTTCTGGTGTGATTCAGTCACTTGACTCACCAACCAAGGCGTCAGTTTGTATCTCTGGTCAGTGGAGGTAACATCTTGCTTGTGGCTCTCTTGAACATAAACTAATTTTACATTTTTACTGCACAATTATTGGTCATTCTCAAATTTATTTTACATATTGACAATATATAGTGCAGTGCAGTGTTGATTTAAAGAAAATAATCTTGAATTACACCAAGTGAACTAAAATTTTATGGGTGAAATAGGCATGAAGCATGGGGTGATTTCTCTTCCACCCCCACCCCCTTCTCTTCTCCCTTCTCCTCCACCTCCACTTCTAATTCCCATCATCATCATCATCATCAAACAGGAGCCTTCTACATACACACCTCAAAGTAAGTGTACTTCTGCATTTATTTTTACTTTGTATGTAATTTTCGGTGAGCTGGAACCAATTACCCAAAATCCCATTGAAACAATGGTTTAGGTTAACTAAATTTTCGGTTACGAATCGACCCTCTGGAGCAGTGTGTTCGGTTAACGAGGACCACTGTGTGTATACAGTATAGTCTGCATTCGCGGTTAATTGAACCCGTGGGGGTCAGCGTAAAAGCGAAAAGCGTAAACGAAATAATAACAGAACATATGGGATTAATTTAAAAATGGGACTGGGCCGACCCCCAAACTCCACTTTTTCCGACAGTCGTGCGTTGTAGTAAAAATAGTATCTTAATTTTTGATGGTATGCACATACACATAATATAGAGAAAATATCAATAAGAGAATAATATACTGTAGGTAAAAGAAAAATCAAGGTTTAACACTTACGTTAGTAGAAGAGATGGGTTGGCATCACGGGAATGGCGGCTGGTTCGAGCAGAGGGCAGATTAGTTGCCCTCCGGTGAATCACTATCACTATTCACTTTGCAGGGCCTCCTGATAAACTCCTCAAAGTCCATATCGTCACTGTCACTATCACTGACTTGGGCTGGCTGTGGTTGTGGTGGGTTGGTGATGTTGTCGTGATACATCTGGACATCTGGCTCCATAATTTTAGACAGAAGGTTATTAGACACTTCATGCCGATGCTTGACTGTGTCTTTGTCAAGGATGAATTGATTTTCTCCCCAACTTCATGACTTCCTTCACATAATCATGGCTTGGTCCAGGTTCAAGGTTTTTCTGGGGTGGTGGGGTCCAGCGGAAGCCATTGTGAGGAATAAGCGGGCACAAGGGAGAGAACTGTATCGCGGAGAACTGAGAACAATGAGTGGCCCGGCTAGGTCAGCGACTCCTCCCTCTGGTGGCAGGGCACGTCATGTTACATTAAACCAATCACGGCTAGCGGCGGAGGAGGTAAGAATGAGTGGCCCAATCACAGTCGATCGTCATATGGCGTCAGCGATAAGCGTAGAGCGACCTAATGCCCACCCCTCACCGCGCCACTTCCGCGTATGGTCAAAATGGACCGGTGAGCATAAAATGGCGCGGCGCATCTGACCTCTCCAGCAGCTGGCGTAAATGATGAAATTTACCGCGTAATTCAAACATTTCATTCTGGCAAGGAACGTCATAAATGACCAGCAGCGTAAACAAAATCCCGTAAATCGAGACTATACAGTACTGTATATATATATATATATAAATATATACAGTGGTCCTCGGATTAACGAACTCAATTAGTTCAGAGGGTCGATTAGTTAACGAAATTTTTTTAACCGAAACCATTGATTCAATGGGATATTGGAGTAGTGGTTCCAGCTCACAGAAAAGTATATACAAAGTAAAGCCAAAAATGCCTTAAGTCAGAAACACTCCTAAATTCCCTAAATCGCCTTAAAAATCACTATATATATCGTACATATAAACTAGAACTCTTAAATCATTACTGTAATGTGATACAGGTGATTAACTTTATCTCTTGTGCAAAATATATGACGTTATATTCAAATTATTCGCTGTCTTACAAGTAATCCAGCAATGCAAATTATATTCTCCTAACTTTAGTCTGAGATATTATATATGATTAAAACAGCCTAGTGAAAACCCCAAACATTTCTCAGGAAGGTGGAGGGTAGGTAGGGAGGGAGGGAGGGCCGAACAAGCGTGGGAGGGGGGGGTTGATATTATTTTGACAGTTAGGGGGGAAGGTCTGGTGAAGTATTTAATTTATTTATTTATGTTGTTGTTGCTCATAAAATTGTATATAAATAACCGGGCCTCTCACACACATGTGAACTCATTCATCACCAGTATACAAGACTGGTAAATTTTTACAATTTACCCATAATGTCTAATATATTTTGGGCCGATTCTTGATATATCTCATCATTCTGAGTACCTTTCATTCTATACATTTCTGTCATAAATGAATAATAGTGAACATAATAGAACCTCACCTAACCAACCAAAGAAACCTACCTAACCTTACCTAAATCCCTACCCTAGCGAGTCCCTGGACCCCCGCCATATTAAACAGAAAGTACTTATTTTGTTACCTAGTATTATTGAAAGCAACTTTATTGAACAGTCATGGTATAATTTTACATTCTATGTGGACCTGAGAGTAAGCAGGGACTGAGCAGGTTGATTGTAAACCAACAGATGATCATCGGTGACTCGGCAGATTATGAGCAACTTGTAAAAAAATACCACAAGATTTGTACTTTGTACAATACAGTATACATGTACAGTATATGATAATTTTATTAATTTAGTATATCTTTATTTGATTTTTATTGTCCACAACTAACAGTAATTGTGATCTGCTACAGGTTGACAACCCTTTATCGAAATTCGAAAACGAAAAGCACTGAAAACCGTAAGTTTTTTGTGGGGCATTTTTTTTTTTTTTAACAGGGATTAGCCCACCGGGCATAGATCACTGACCCACATCAGGGCCTGGGGACGAAAATGTAATAGTAATAATAATTATAATAATAATAATTATTCATAGTAAATAAAATTTAATAAAAATACACCAAAATAAAATATGATAACATTAATATTAATAATAATAATATATAATAAATTAATAAAAAAATAACAATAATACAGAATACTGTAATAATAATAATAACAATAATAAGAAATACAAGAATGAAAAAAGATCAAAAGTAGAAACCACGACCTAGACCTATGAATTACAGGCATCCTCGGCTTCACGGAAGCCGGGTTTGAATTTCGCTCTTCGGAATTTGTAAATTACGACCATTAATTTCGATTCACGGCCGTAAATCCGCCCTTCTGGAAGTGGTGAATTCTTAACAATTAAAAAATCACTGCATAAAATTCAATTTTTTTCAAGTAAAATGATAATTTGTTAGGTGTGGATTTCTTGTGTTTGCTACCACGAATACGCCACGAGGAGTCAGTCCATTGTTTACATCCAGTGTACATTTTCAAGCCCCAGCAGTTTGATTTTAACTCTTACAAACATACAGTAAGTACAGTACAGTGTATTACTATTATTCAAGATGACTGGAAACAGGCCATCAAGGGAAGTGACCGAGTAGTGCAAAAAGAAGCCCAAAGGCATTACATTGATATAAACCGATGTGTTACGGTAAGGTTTGATGTTGGAGAAAAACTTAACCAGATTGCAAAACATTAGGTCTTGCTACTTCAACAGTGGGAACAATCCGTGATAATATGAACAAAAATTAGGTCAAGTGCTCAAGCAGCTACCCATTAACTGCTCAAACCTGTATTTTTATCGAAGTGATGATGCTGAATATGGAATGACTCCTGGAGTGTCTGGATTGAAGAACAGACTAGAAATGCAATGTGCCACTAAACACTATGGTTATTCAACAGAAAGCTATGTTTATATAATGATTTGCAGGAAGAGTGGAAGGTGCATCTTTCTGGAGGTTAAACCTTTCTGGCTAGTAAAGGCTGGTTTGGAAAGGTTTAAGAAGCCGCCTTTAATTTACACAACATAAAAATGAGCGTGTGAAGCTGCTAGTGCTGATGCAGAATCACAATAAATATCCTGCTGAACTGAAGAAAATTATTGGATGAAGGAGGTTACACACCAGAACAAGTACAAAGTAGATGAAACTGGGCTTTTCTGGAAGATGCCTACTAGAACTGCGATTTCCACTGAAGAAAATCAGCACCAGGCTTTAAAGCATCCAAAGATCGCTTAACATTTTTCTGGGAGGAAATGCTTCCAGTGACATGAAATTAAAAGCCCTTACTTGTGTATCACCCAGAAAATCCAAGGCTCTCTAAGGGCTGGTGCCAAGTCTAATCTACCTGTGATTTGGCTGCCCAATAAGAAGGCTTGGATGACTATGACCCTTTTCAAGACTGGTTCACTAACTATTTTTGCTCCCTGCTGTAGAAAGATATAATGCCAGGCATAACATATCTAATAAAGCATATTGCCCTCTAGACAATGCACCAAGCCACCCAGTAATGAAATGATCTTCTGATAATATGAGTGGAGTACATCCCCAAGAACACAACTTCCTTGCTCTAGCCAATGGATCAAGGTGTGATAGCTAACTTGCTACATATTATCTTAGGAAAACTTTTTGCAGCTCATAAAAGCAATTGATGGGGAGGATAAACCTACAATTAGGGACTCCCCTTGAAAAAGTTCAACATCTTGATGCTGTGGATAATATAGCCGAGTCATGGGTTGAAGTGAAAACCTCAGCTATGAATGGTTCATGGAAAACATATGGCCAGAGTGTGTCCATGAATTTCAAGGTTTTTCACAAGCTGAAAGTCTACAGAAAGTTCAACAAGACATTGTCACACTTGCAAATAATATAGGCTTTGAAGAAAGTTTCTGGAAAATGATGTGGGTTGAGTTGCTAGAGTCCCATAGAGAAGATTTGACTAATGAAGATCTGATGATGCTGGAACAAGAGCGTAGCTGCAGGACAAGAAGAGGATATAGATTCTCCATCCACCCCACTTCAGTTGACAACAAAGGATATGTCTAAAGCATTTGCACTACTACAGGAAGGTCTGCAAATCTAGCTGATAACGACCCCAACCGTGAAAGGAACATCAAGATTGCAAGAGCAGTTAACAATGCTCAGCTCCCTTTGCCACTGAGCTGTACAAGCAGAAGGTGCGCCTGTAAATGTCAAACAACAACTTTGACAGAGTTATTCAGAAAAGGTGAAAGAAGATGATGATTTACAGGGCAGGGCAGCAGGAGAGTAGTGCCCTCCCTCTCCCTCCCAGTAACTTCCTTTGCACCACCAATCCTCACGCAGCAGTCTACATCTTTTGTGGTAAGTACAGTACAATATTTTATTTATTCCAATCCGTATTTCTCTTCATATTATTTAATGTACTGTATTGTATGTATTTATAAATGTTTATTTTCATTCATAAAAGTGCTTGAATTACATTTTGGGGGCCTAAAAAATTCTTGAGGAACGATTCCGCCTTATAATGGAAGTCAATGGGAAAATAGGTTTAGCGTTCACGAATTTCGCGATCGGTCAATTTTCAGGAACGGAACCCTTCATGCTGTGGGGATGCCTGTATTATTATTATTATTATAATTTTTATTATATTTTCGCCCCCAGGCCCTGATGTGGGTCAGTGATCTATGTCCGGGTGGCTAATACACATTTAAAAAAAAAAAAAAAAAACATTAACCATTTTGAAAACCGAAAATTCGAAATCCGAAATTCCTCTGGCCCCAAGGATTTCGGATAAGGGATTGTCAACCTGTATTTACATACGGATGTAGGCAGCTACCAAACAGGGAGGTACTACCGCCTGGGAAGATATTGGAAGCATAATGTATTGTCTAATGGTAGACCCTGCTGCCATATGGCATCATGTAAATTGTGACCAAGTCCCAGGTTGCTGATCTGACTTTCTGCCTCATTTACACACAATTGAAGAGTCTCAATTGTTTCTCTAACTATTCACAACACAACATACATACAGTATATTGTTTCTCACCATTGATCTTTTTTTCATTTTAGTATTTCTTTAAGGTTCTTTATTAATATTATTATATTATTATTATTACAGTGTTGTTATTATTATTACTATCATTATAATTTTATTATTTTATTTCAATTTTTTTTTATTCTAAATTTCATTTCTATGAATTATTATTATTATTATTATTACAGTGATCCTCGGTTAACGAAGCCTTCGGTTAACGAAATTTCGGTTAACGAACTGCCTTCAAAAAATCTTCAATTCAGTTAAGAATTTCTTCTGAACCGACCTCAACATGTTTTCGCTTGCACTGGCCGAACCAGCTTTAGTATCAGACGCCAATACATTAATCGGTTCTAGGGCTTAAATTCCTTACTATTTTAGTAAATATCAAGAAGTTTATACTATTCAATAATTTTAAAAGTTTAATATTCAATTTTTAGTAATTTTAACAATTATTGAACATAATTGAAGTAAAGTGACTAGTTTAATGCGCGGCATCCAACCTCTTAACACAGCAAACAGGCGTTAGTCTCTCTCTGTTTTCACTGGAGGTAACATCTTGCTTGAGACTCTCTTCAACTAAACGCTTTTTTTTCTGTGTTTCCAAAATTTTGGTTATTTTGAAATATATTTTCATATTGACAATATATAATGCAGTGCAGTGTTGATTTAAGAAAATAATCTTGAATCTTCTACATACACACCTCAAAGTAAGTGAACTTTCTACCATTTTGTTGAATTTAGGAAATTTTCAGGTGTAAAACCAATTACCCAAAACCCATTGAAACAATGGTTTCGGTTAACGAACTTTTAGGTTACACGAACAACCTGCTGAACGGTTGAGTTAGTTAACCAAGGGGCCACTGTATTATTATGATTATTACATTTCGCCCCTCAGGCCCTGATGTGGGTCAGTGACCTGTGCCCTGGTAGGCTGATCCCCCCCCCCCCAAAAATAAAAATACCAGCATTCCGTTTTTTTCTATGTTGGCAGACCTGGAGTAAGTCCCACGCAAACCTGCGATTTGTACCACCTGGAATACAACCAACGCCCATGAGCAAAGCTCACTGTGAGGACTTCTCATGAGAAAAGCCCACATAAAATGATCTTGAATACGGTTCAGTATACCATACAATAAGAACATCCTTCACCTGAACCCATAACCTTTTACCATAACTATCAATGAATCAGGTAACTTTGCTTTTAATTGTCCCACTGCCCCAGCTAGGGCTTTGCCCCCAGACTCCAGAAGCCCCAGCTGAGTCACCCTGGACCCACCAGGTTTTGCCATCAGAACCTAACCTAACTTAGCCAAAAGTTGTAGGGCAATTAAACACAATAAGGTAAATTTTTACTTTTGGACATGAGTCCCTTGGGGTTGACCAATATGTTTTCCCGTGCATTTTTGTGTGTTTTAAACGAATCTGACCTTCATTTTATGAAATTGCTCGTCCCACAATAATGAGGGACAGCCTGGGAAATTGGGGTTTTTGGGTGGGGGAGAAAGCTAAAACGAGTCATCTAACCTAACAAAACCTAACTTAACCCCTAGACGGGGCTCTTGCCCCAGACCCCCGGTAGGCCTAGGTTAAACTAACCTAAATGTTTCAGTAGTTAAAACTTTGGGGCATGCCATGTCCGAAAGTACAATACCTTAGTTAGAAGTGGAAGGACCAGGGATACGTAAGAATTGGATATATGTAATGATCGTCTTTCTTGTAGAACTCGGCAATAAACTTAAAAATAATCGTAGGAGCACAAATGACAACCAACCTCCACCACAGCCATTGTGAGACTGGTCAGTGAAATTAAAATTGTACCCAGGATGCTTCCTTTAAAAAAAAATTAAATGTGATTGGTTGAAAAAACAATCGTGTGATGATATCGATATACATCATTGGTCACGACTGGATAGTCATTAGAGCATGTGTGATGCGATAACATCTCCAGATGAAGACTGAAAACTGCGTAAAACCAATTAAATTCAATTGTGTAGCTATTATCCATTCCCGGCTGGTATATATGGAGTTCAAAATGCTAGAATAGGGAGGCTAAATGTTTCAGTAGTTTATAACTTTTGTGCGTGCTATGTCCTAAAGTAAAATAATACCCACAATAACAACATAAATCGTCCTATCTGGATCTTTTTATATTAGTGCACCATCTCTCAGTGTTATAAATATGTTTTCCGATGTTTGAACAATTCGTATTATTTTACTTTAGGACATGGTGAATCCCAAAGTTATAAACAACTGAAACATTTATATCTCGCTATTCTGCTATTCTGACCTCATATATATACCTGGCGGAAATGGATAATAGCAACAGATTTGGTTAGTTATGGATCAAATGTTGTATTGGACAGACGTCATCCAGTCGTGACCAATGATGTATCGATACCAGCCCGAGAATTTTTTTTACCAATCACATTTGCATTTTTCAAACAGCCTGGGTAGGATTTGAAAATCTATGGCTTGAAATTCAATCAGTGTGACAATGGCGTGGTAGAGGTTGGTGTCAAGCGTGCTCCTACGATTATTTTAAGTTTATTGCTGAGTTTTACGAAAGATGGTAAAGCTATAGAACTTCTCGTTATCAAGGTGTTCTCCCCTAAGTCTGTTGAGTACCCTTACTGTAAATTACCCTATAAATTTAGAAAGGAAAAGCATCAATGGTTTTGTAATTGGCCAAGAAGGGTTGTAAAGAAGATAAAAACGAAAATTTGTAAATACGTGATCTCGGATTTCTAAGGAATGTACTTTCAGGCATGGCACAGCCCAAAGGTTTTGGTTAGGTTAGGTTAGGTTAGATTGAACCTCGTTTTAGTGTTCTGCCCCACCCAAAAGCCCATTCACAGGCTCCATTATCGTTGGGTGGGGGAATATCAATTTCCGCCAAATGAAGGCCATATTCGTTTAAAACACACAAAAATACACTAGAAAAACTTGTTGGTCAACCCCGAGGGTTCGTCCGAAAGTAAAATTACCTTCAATTTAAAGACACCTTCTAAATTTTGTCGAAAATTAAGGTTAGGTTAGGTTGGTTTTGGTGATTTTGTTTGTTTGTTTGTTTTACACTAAAATGGGGTAGGTTGAGTTAGGTTAAATTTCTTTCGGTTTTAGAAGTGTCATAGAAAAGTATTTTAGAATTCTTAACATTCGGAAAAAACTACATTAACACCGAGATAGAAGGATGCACTAATATAAAATGACCGAAAACGGTGCACTAATATAAATTAAGCCTCATCTGTCTCCTTACTTTACGTGTTAACGTGACAAGAAGATGTCATCTTGAAGTATATATACTGCACAGGGATCTGTGCGACGTTCATCAAGGTCTCCGTCACTTTTCTTCAATATTTTCCTTTATTCCATGTGTTGTTAGGATGTGGTTGGTGTCTTCTGGGTGTTCATTTTTCCTTCAAATTGTGTACAAACTGCATAAAGGCTTCGACGGGTCAGCACAAGATTATTTTCTGATCTTGCACAGATGGGCGTGTGAATGTTGTGTACTTGTGCTGAGACAAGTGAACCACTGAGCGAGGCCCGACAACCAACTCCCTGAACCCCGAATCCAGTTCTTTACTTATCGTTTTTCTTTTCTTTTTATTTTATCTTCTTCACCAAATGATCGACTCGATAGCCGCCTGGGCGGTCGGTCACGTCTCTGTTCACGCACTGTTGGCAAGTACTGGGCATGCACCGGCTCCTGAATGTACCTGAACCTGCTCCAATGCTGGTCGTTATTTTTATTTTTTTTTATTGGGCACCCCTACATCCTTGTGTAAGGTGAAGCGCAGAAGCGTTTACAGTGCCCAACAGGAAGCATGCTAAGTTCATGCTTGCCTTTATGTCTCACAGTTAAGGGCGAAGAAGTCTGAAGAGTCAAGGGCAGAAGCCTGAAAAGAGTCAGTGGTTTATGTCATGAAGTTATTGAGCTCAACAACTTTCCCTGAATACGAAATCGCAACTTCGATTTACACCAGGTACCTACTTTACTGCTAGGTGAACAGGGACTAATGGGGGCTAGGATTAAGTCCAAACAACTTCCACCGGCCCGGGAATCGAACCCGTGACATCTCGCTTGCAAGGCAAGAACGGTACCGCATCCACCACCGGTCCCCCTGCTGGTCAAGTCTTGTCTTGAAAGAGCTCACACTCGGTGCCGTCACAACACTCTCTGGTGGGTGTTCAAGGTTTACAACCCTCCTCCAAAAAAGTTTGCCCTCACAGTTTTCTGGACTTGGGGGCTTCTTCAATCTTGAGCTGTGACCCCTTGTGGGGCGAGCGTCCGCCAGCTCAAAGTAAGGACACTCGACTGAGTAATGCCTTGAG
>NW_024729830.1:0-33404 GCF_018991925.1 Homarus americanus | reverse complement strand
ACTTTGTTATACTCGATCACGGAACTTTGTTATACTCATCCAGGGGGCTTTGTTATACTCGATCAGGGGACTTTCTTATACTCAATCAGGGGATTTTGTCTTACACGATCAGGGCCCTTTGCTATACTCGACCGGGGGACTTTGTTATAATCGATCAGGGGACTTTGGTATGCTCGATCTAGTGACTTTGTTATACTGGGCCAGGGGACTTTTTTATACTCGATGAAGGGACTTTGTTACACTGGACCAGGGGACATTTTTATTCTCGATTAGGGGACTTTGTTATCCTCGATCAGGGGACTTTGTTATACTGGACCAGGAGACTTTGTTATACTCGATCAGGAAACGTTGTTATACTCGATCAGGGAACTTTGTTATACTCATCCAGGGGGCTTTGTTATTTTCCATCAGGGGACTTTGCTATACTCGATCAGGGGACTTTGGTATGCTCGACCGGGGGACTTTGTTATAATCGATTAGGGGACTTTGGTATGCTCGATCTAGGGACTTTGTTATACTCGATCAGGGACTTTGTTTTACTCGATAAGGGGATTTTGTTATACTCGATAAGGGAATTTGTTTTTCTCGATAAGGGGACTTTCTTATACTCGATTAGAGGCCTTTTTTAGACTCGATCTGGGGACTTTGTTATTCTCGAGCAGGGAGCTTTGTTATACTCGGTCAGGGGACTTTGTTATACTCGATCAGGAGGCTTTGTTATACTCGATTAGGGGAGTTTGCTATACTCGACCAGGGGACTTTGTTATACTCGAGCAGGGGGCTCTGTTATACTCGATTAGGGGACTTTGTCTTACTCGCTCAGGGCCCTTTGCTATACTGGACCGGGGACTTTGATATAATCGATCAGGGGACTTTGGTATGCTTGATCTAGGGACTTTGTTATACTAGACCAGGGGACTTTTTTATACTTGATCAGGGGACTTTCTCATACTAGACCAGAGGCCATTGTTATACTCGATCGGGGGACTTTGTTATACTCGATGAGTGGACTTTCCTATATTTGACCAATGGACTTTGCTATACTCGATGAGGGGCCTTTGTTATATTCGATCAGGGGACATTGTTAAACTCGACCAGGGGACTTTCTTATATTCGATCAGGGGACTTTGTTATACTCCACCAGGGACTTTGTTATACTCGATCAGAGGATATGTTATACTCGATCAGGGGACTTTGTTATATTCGATCAGAGGACTTTGTTATACTCGACTAGGGGACTTTTTATATTCGGTCAGGGGATATGCTATACTCCACCAGGGGACTTTGTTATACACGATTAGGGGACTTTGTTATACTCGATGAGGAAACTTAGTCTTACTCGATCAGGGCCCTTTGTCATACTCGTCCAGAGGACTTTGTTATCATCGATTAGGGGACTTTGTTATGCTCGATCTGGGGACTTTGTTAAACTAGGCCAGGAGACGTTGTTATACTCGATCAGGGGACTTTTTTTTACTCGATGAGAGGACTTTGTTACACTGGACCAGGGGACATTTTTATACTCGATTAGGGGACTTTGTTATACTCGATAAGGGGATTTTGTTATACTGGACCAGGAGACTTTGTTATACTCGATCAGGGGACGTTGTTATACTCGATCAGGGAACTTTGTTATACTCGATCAGGGGACTTTGTCTTACTCGATCAAGGCCCTTTGCTATACTCGACCGGGGGACTTTGTTATAATCGATTAGGGGACTTTGGTATGCTCGACCTAGGGACTTAGTTATACTCGATCAGGGGCCTTTGTTATACTCGATTAGGGGACTTTGTTAAACTCGATAAGGGGACTTTGTTATACTCGATAAGGGGAATTTGTTATACTCGATGGGGGACTTTGTTAGACTCGAACAGGTGACTTTGTTATACTCGACCAGGGGACGTTGTTATACTTGATTAGGCGGCTTTGTTATACTTGATCAGGGGACTTTCTTATACTCGATTAGAGGCCTTTTTTGGACTCGATTAGGGGACTTTGTTATACTCGAGCAGGGGGCTTTGTTATACTCGACAAGGGGACTTTGTTATACTCGATGAGGAGGCTTTGTTATACTCGATTACGGGACTTTCCTATACTCGACCAGGGGACTTTGTTATACTCGACCAGGGATCTCTTTTATACTTGACCAATGGACTTTGTTATTCTCGATGAGGGGCCTTTGTTATACTCGATGAGGGAACTTTGTTATACTCGACCAGGGGACTTTGTTATACTCGATCAGGGGACTTTTTTATACTCGACCAGAGGACTTTGTTATACTCAATCAGGGGATATGTTATACTCGATCAGGGGACTTTGTTATACTCATCCAGGGGACTTTGTTATACTCGATCAGGGGACTTTTTTATACTCGATGAGGAGGCTTTGTTATACTCGATCAGGGGACTTTGCTAAACTCGACCAGGGGACTTTGTTATACTCGAGCAGGGGGCTTTGTTTTACTCAATTAGGGGACTTTGTTATACTCGATCAGGGGACTTTGTTATACTTGATTAGGGGACTTTGTTATACTGGATCAGGGGACTTTGTTACACTGGACCAGGGGACATTTTTATACTCGATTAGGGGACTTTGTTATTCTCGATCAGGGGACATTTATTACACTCGATCAGGGACCTTTGTTATACTCGATTAGGGGACTTTGTTATACTCGATATGGGGACTTTGTTATACTCGAAAAGGGGAATTTTTTATATTCGATAAGGGTTTTTGTTAGACTCGAACAGGGGACTTTGTTATACTCGACCAGGGGCCTTTGTTATACTCGATCAGGGGCCTTTGTTATACTAGATTAGGGGACTTTGTTATACTCGATTAGAGGCCTTTGTTATATTCGATGAGGAGGCTTTGTTATACTCGACCAGAGGACTTGCTATAGTCGACCAGGGGACTTTTTAATACTCGATCAGGGGACTTTGTTACACTGGAACAGGGGACATTTTATACTCGATTAGGGGACTTTGTTTTACTCGATCAGGGGACTTTGCTATACTCGATCAGGGGACTTTGTTATACTCGATAAGGGGAATTTGTTATACTCGATGAGGGGACTTTGTTAGACTCGAACAGGTGACTTTGTTATACTCGACCAGGGGACGTTGTTATACTTGATTAGGCGGCTTTGTTATACTTGATCAGGGGACTTTCTTTTACTCGATTAGAGGCCTTTTTTGGACTCGATTAGGGGACTTTGTTATACTCGAGCAGGGGGCTTTGTTATACTCGACAAGGGGACTTTGTTATACTCGATGAGGAGTCTTTGTTATACTCGATCACGGGACTTTCCTATACTCGACCAGGGGACTTTGTTATACTCGACCAGGGATCTCTTTTATACTTGACCAATGGACTTTGTTATTCTCGATGAGGGGACTTTGTTATACTCGACCAGGGGACTTTGTTATACTCGATCAGGGGACTTTTTTATACTCGACCAGAGGACTTTGTTATACTCAATCAGGGGATATGTTATATTCGATCAGGGGACTTTGTTATACTCATCCAGGGGACTTTGTTATACTCAATCAGGGGATATGTTATATTCGATCAGGGGACTTTGTTATACTCATCCAGGGGACTTTGTTATACTCGATCAGGGGACTTTTTTATATTCGATGAGGAGGCTTTGTTATTCTCGATCAGGGGACTTTGCTAAACTTGACCAGGGGATTTTGTTATACTCGAGCAGGGGGCTTTGTTATACTCGATCAGGGGACTTTTTTATACTCGACCAGAGGACTTTGTTATACTCAATCAGGGGATATGTTATATTCGATCAGGGGACTTTGTTATACTCATCAGGGGACTTTGTTATACTCGATCAGGGGACTATTTTATACTCGATGAGGAGGCTTTGTTATACTCGATCAGGGGACTTTGCTAAACTCGACCAGGGGACTTTGTTATACTCGAGAAGGGGGCTTTGTTATACTCAATTAGGGGACTTTGTTATACTCGATCAGGGGACTTTGTTATACTTGATTAGGGGACTTTGTTATACTCGATCAGCGGACTTTGTTACACTGGACCAGGGGACATTTGTATACTCGATTAGGGGACTTTGTTATTCTCGATTAGGGGACTTTTTTTGCACTCGATCAGGGAACTTTGTTATACTCGACCAGGGACCTTTGTTATACTCGATTAGGGGACTTTGTTATACTCGATATGGGGACTTTGTTATACTCGAAAAGGGGATTTTTTTATATTCGATAAGGGTTTTTGTTAGACTCGAACAGGGGACTTTGTAATACTCGACCAGAGGACTTGCTATAGTCGACCAGGGGACTTTTTTATACTCGATCAGGGGACTTTGTTACACTGGAACAGGGGACATTTTATACTCGATTAGGGGACTTAGTTTTACTCGATCAGGGGACTTTGCAATACTCGATCAGGGGACTTTGTTATACTCGATCACGGAACTTTGTTATACTCATCCAGGGGGCTGTGTTTTACTCGATCAGGGGACTTTCTTATACTCAATCAGGGGATTTTGTCTTACACGATCAGGGCCCTTTGCTATATTCGACCGGGGGACTTTGTTATAATCGATCAGGGGACTTTGGTATGCTCGATCTAGGGACTTTGTTATACTGGGCCAGGGGACTTTTTTATACTCGATGAAGGGACTTTGTTACACTGGACCAGGGGACATTTTTATTCTCGATTAGGGGACTTTGTTATCCTCGATCAGGAGACTTTGTTATACTGGACCAGGAGACTTTGTTATACTCGATCAGGGAACGTTGTTATACTCGATCAGGGAGCTTTGTTATACTCATCCAGGGGGCTTTGTTATTTTCCATCAGGGGTCTTTGTTATACTCGATAAAAGGCCTTTTTTGGACTCGATCAGGGGATTTTGTTATACTCGAGCAGGGGACTTTGTTATACTCGATTAGGGGACTTTTTTATACTCGATCAGGGGACTTTGCTAAACTCGACCAGGGGACTTTGTTATACTCGAGCAGCGGGCTTTGTTATACTCGATTAGGGAATTTTGTTATACTCGATCAGGAGGCTTTGTTATACTCGATCAGGGGACTTTGCTATGCTCGATCATAGGAACTTTTTTATACTTGACCAAAGGACTTTGTTATCCTCGATGAGGGGACTTTGTTATACTCGACCAGGGGACTTTGTTATACTCGATCAGGGGACTTTTTTATACTCGATCAGAGGACTTTGTTATACTCTATCAGGGGACTTTGTTATACTCGATCAGGGGACTTTGTTATACTCGATTAGGGGCCTTTGTTATACTCGATGAGGGGGCTTTGTTATACTCGACCCGGGGACTTTGCTATAATCGACCAGGGGACTTTGTTATACTCGTTTAGGGGACTTTGTTATACTAGACCAGGGGACTTTTTTATACTTGATCAGGGGACTTTCTCATACTTGACCAGAGGCCATTTATACTCGATCCGGGGACTTTGTTATACTCGATGAGTGGACTTTCCTATATTTGACCAATGGACTTTGCTATACTCGATGAGGGGCCTTTGTTATACTCGATCAGGGGACATTGTTAAACTCGACCAGCGGACTTTCTTATATTCGATCAGGGGACTTTGTTATACTCCACCAGGGACTTTGTTATACTCGATCAGAGGATATGTTATACTCGATCAGGGGACTTTGTTATATTCGATCAGAGGACTTTGTTATACTCGACTAGGGGACTTTTTATATTCGATCAAGGGATATGCTATACTCGACCAGGGGACTTTGTTATACACGATTAGGGGACTTTGTTATACTCGATGAGGAAACTTAGTCTTACTCGATCAGGGCCCTTTGTCATACTCGTCCAGAGGACTTTTTTATAATCGATTAGGGGACTTTGTTATGCTCGATCTGGGGACTTTGTTAAACTAGGCCAGGAGACGTTGTTATACTCGATCAGGGGACTTTTTTTTACTCGATGAGAGGACTTTGTTACACTAGACCAGGGGACATTTTTATACTCGATTAGGGGACTTTGTTATACTCGATAAGGGGACTTTGTTATACTGGACCAGGAGACTTTGTTATACTCGATCAGGGGACGTTGTTATACTCGATAAGGGAACTTTGTTATACTCGATCAGGGGACTTTGTCTTACTCGATCAGGGCCCTTTGCTATACTCGACCGGGGGACTTTGTTATAATCGATTAGGGGACTTTGGTATGCTCGACCTAGGGACTTTGTTATACTCGATCAGGGACTTTGTTATACTCGACCAGGGGCCTTTGTTATACTCGATTAGGGGACTTTGTTAAACTCGATAAGGGGACTTTGTTATACTCGATAAGGGGAATTTGTTATACTCGATGAGGGGACTTTGTTAGACTCGAACAGGTGACTTTGTTATACTCGACCAGGGGACGTTGTTATACTTGATTAGGCGGCTTTGTTATACTTGATCAGGGGACTTTCTTATACTCGATTAGAGGCCTTTTTTGGACTCGATTAGGGGACTTTGTTATACTCGAGCAGGGGGCTTTGTTATACTCGACAAGGGGACTTTGTTATACTCGATGAGGAGGCTTTGTTATACTCGATTACGGGACTTTCCTATACTCGACCAGGGGACTTTGTTATACTCGACCAGGGATCTCTTTTATACTTGACCAATGGACTTTGTTATTCTCGATGAGGGGCCTTTGTTATACTCGATGAGGGAACTTTGTTATACTCGACCAAGGGACTTTGTTATACTCGATCAGGGGACTTTTTTATACTCGACCAGAGGACTTTGTTATACTCAATCAGGGGATATGTTATACTCGATCAGGGGACTTTGTTATACTCATCCAGGGGACTTTGTTATACTCGATCAGGGGACTTTTTTATACTCGATGAGGAGGCTTTGTTATACTCGATCAGGGGACTTTGCTAAACTCGACCAGGGGACTTTGTTATACTCGAGCAGGGGGCTTTGTTTTACTCAATTAGGGGACTTTGTTATACTCGATCAGGGGACTTTGTTATACTTGATTAGGGGACTTTGTTATACTGGATCAGGGGACTTTGTTACACTGGACCATGGGACATTTTTATACTCGATTAGGGGACTTTGTTATTCTCGATCAGGGGACTTTTGTTACACTCGATCAGGGAACTTTGTTATACTCGACCAGGGACCTTTGTTATACTCGATTAGGGGACTTTGTTATACTCGATATGGGGACTTTGTTATACTCGAAAAGGGGAATTTTTTATATTCGATAAGGGTTTTTGTTAGACTCGAACAGGGGACTTTGTTATACTCGACCAGGGGCCTTTGTTATACTCGATCAGGGGCCTTTGTTATACTAGATTAGGGGACTTTGTTATACTCGATTAGAGGCCTTTGTTATATTCGATGAGGAGGCTTTGTTATACTCGACCAGAGGACTTGCTATAGTCGACCAGGGGACTTTTTTATACTCGATCAGGGGACTTTGTTACACTGGAACAGGGGACATTTTATACTCGATTAGGGGACTTTGTTTTACTCGATCAGGGGACTTTGCTATACTCGATCAGGGGACTTTGTTATACTCGATCACGGAACTTTGTTATACTCATCCAGGGGGCTTTGTTATACTCGATCAGGGGACTTTCTTATACTCAATCAGGGGATTTTGTCTTACACGATCAGGGCCCTTTGCTATACTCGACCGGGGGACTTTGTTATAATCGATCAGGGGACTTTGGTATGCTCGATCTAGGGACTTTGTTTTACTGGGCCAGGGGACTTTTTTATACTCGATGAAGGGACTTTGTTACACTGGACCAGGGGACATTTTTATTCTCGATTAGGGGACTTTGTTATCCTCGATCAGGGGACTTTGTTATACTGACCCAGGAGACTTTGTTATACTCGATCAGGGAACGTTGTTATACTCGATCAGGGAACTTTGTTATACTTATCCAGGGGGCTTTGTTGTTTTCCATCAGGGGACTTTTTTACACTCGATCAGGGGACTTTGTTATTCTCGAGCAGGGAGCTTTGTTATACTCGATCAGGGGACTTTGTTATACTCGATCAGGAGGCTTTGTTATACTCGATTACGGGACTTTGCTATACTCGACCAGGGGACTTTGTTATACTCGAGCAGGGGGCTCTGTTATACTCGATTAGGGGACTTTGTCTTACTCGCTCAGGGCCCTTTGCTATACTGGACCGGGGACTTTCATATAATCGATCAGGGGACTTTGGTATGCTTGATCAAGGGACTTTGTTATACTGGGCCAGGGGACTTTTTTATGCTCGTTCAGGGGACTTTGTTACACTGGACCAGGGGACATTTTTATACTCGATTAGGGGACTTTGTTACACTCGATGAGGGACTTTGTTATACTGGACCAGGGCCTTTGTTATACTCGATTAGGGGACTTTGTTGTACTCGATAAGGGGACTTTGTTACTCGATAATGTGAATTTGTTATACTCGATAAGGGGACTTTGTTAGACTCGAACAGGGGACTTTGTTATACTCGACCTGGGGACTTTGTTATGCTCGTTTAGGGGACTTTGTTATACTCGATGAGAGGCCTTTGTTACACTCGATCAGGGGCCTTTGTTATACTAGATCAGGGGACTTTGTTATACTCGATTAAAGGCCTTTTTTAGACTCGATCAGGGGACTTTGTTATACTCGAGCAGGGGGCTTTCTTATACTCGATCAGGGGACTTTTTTATACTCGATCAGGAGGCTTTGTTATACTCGATCAGGGGACTTTTTTATACTCGACCAGAGGACTTTGTTATACTCTATCAGGGGACTTTGCTATACTCGATCAGGGGACTTTGTTATACTCGATTAGGGGCATTTGTTATACTCGATGAGGGGGCTTTAATATACTCGACCCGGGGACTTTGCTATAATCGACCAGGGGACTTTGTTATACTCGTTTAGGGGACTTTGTTATACTAGAGCAGTGGACTTTTTAATACTTGATCAGGGGACTTTCTCATACTACACCAGAGGCCATTGTTATACTCGATCGGGGGACTTTGTTATACTCGATGAGTGGACTTTCCTATATTTGACCAATGGACTTTGCTATACTCAATGAGGGGCCTTTGTTATATTCGATCAGGGGACATTGTTAAACTCGACCAGGGGACTTTCTTGTATTCGATCAGGGGACTTTGTTATACTCCACCAGGGACTTTGTCATACTCGATCAGAGGATATGTTATACTCGATCAGGGAACTTTTTTATATTCGATCAGGGGATATGCTATACTCGACCAGGGGACTTTGTTATACACGATTAGGAGACTTTGTTATACTCGATGAGGGGACTTAGTCTTACTCGATCAGGGCCCTTTGTCATACTCGTCCAGGGGACTTTGTTATAATCGATTAGGGGACATTGTTATGCTCGATCTGGGGACTTTGTTAAACTAGGCCAGGAGACGTTGTTATACTCGATCTGGGGACATTTTTTTACTCGATGAGGGGACTTTGTTACACTGGACCAAGGGACATTTTTATACTCGATTAGGGGACTTCGTTATACTCGATAAGGGGACTTTGTTATACTGGACCAGGAGACTTTGTTATACTCGATCAGGGGACGTTGTTATACTCGATGAGGGAACTTTGTTATACTCATCCAGGGGGCTTTGTTATTCTCCAACAGGGGACTTTGTTATACTCGATCAGAGGACTTTGTCTTACTCGATCAGGGCCCTTTGCTATACTCGACCGGGGGACTTTGTTATAATCGATTAGGGGGCTTTGGTATGCTCGACCTAGGGACTTTGTTATACTCGATCAGGGACTTTGTTATACTCGACCAGGGGCCTTTGTTATACTCGATTAGGGGACTTTGTTATACTCGATAACGGGACTTTGTTATACTCGATAAGGGGAATTTGTTATACTCGATACGGGAACTTTGTTATACTCGATCAGGGGACTTTCTTATACTCGATTAGAGGCCTTTTTTGGACTCGATTAGGGGACTTTGTTATACTCAAGCTGGGGGCTTTGTTATACTCGATCAGGGGACTTTGTTATACTCGATGAGGAGGCTTTGTTATACTCGATCACGGGACTTTCCTATACTCGACCAGGGGACTTTGTTATACTCGACCAGGGATCTCTTTTATACTTGACCAATGGACTTTGTTATTCTCGATGAGAGGCCTTTGTTATAGTCGATGAGGGGACTTTGTTATACTCGACCAGGGGACTTTGTTATACTCGATCAGGGGACTTTTTTATACTCGACCAGAGGACTTTGTCATACTCAATTCGGAGATATGTTATACTCGATCAGGGGACTTTGTTGTACTCATCCAGGGGACTTTGTTATATTCGATCAGGGGACTTTGTTATACGCGATCAGGAGACTTTGTTATACTCGATTAGGGGCCTTTGTTATACTCGTCCAGGGGGGCTTTGTTATACTAGGATCAGGGGACTTTGTTATACTCGATGAGGGGACTTTGCTTTACTCGACCAGGGGACTTTGTTATACTCGATCAGGGGACTTTTTTATACTCGACCAGATGACTTTGTTATACTCAATCAGGGGATATGTTATACTCGATCAGGGGACTTTGTTGTACTCATCCAGGGGACTTTGTCTTACTCGATCAGGGCCCTTTGTTATACACGACCAGGGGACTTTGTTAAACTAGGCCAGGAGACGTTGTTATACTCGATCAGGGGATATGTTATACTCGATCAGGGGACTTTGTTATACTGGACCAGGGGACTTTGTTATACGCGATTAGGGGCCTTTGTTATACTCGATGAGGGTGCTTTATTATGCTCGACCAGGGGTCTTTGTTATACTCGATTAGGGGACTTTGTTATATTCGACCAGGGGACTTTTTATACTTGATCAGGGGACTTTGTCTTACTCGACCAGAGGCCTTTGTTATACTCCATCGGGGAACTTTGTTATACTCGATGAGTGGACTTTACTATATTTGACCAATGGGCTTTGCTATACTCGATGAGGGGCCTTTGTTATACTCGATCAGGGGACATTGTTATACTCGACCAGGTGACATTGTTATACTCGATCAGGGGACTTTGTTATACTCGACCAGAGGACTTTGTTATACTCGATCAGGTGATATGTTATACTCGATAAGGGGACTTTGTTATACTCGATCAAAGGACTTTGTTATACTCGACGAGGGGCTTTTTTATACTCGATTAGAAAACTTTGTTATACTCGACTAGGAGACTTTGTGATACTCGATCAGGGGACTTTGTTATACTCCACCAGGGACTTTGTTATATTCGATCAGGGGATATGTAATACTCGATCAGGGGACTTTGTTATACTCGATCAGGGGACTTTGTCATACTCGACCAGAGAACTTTGTTATACTCGATCAGGGGATATGTTATACTCTATCAGGGGACTTTGCTATACTCGATCAGGGGACTTTGTTATACTCGATTAGGGGCATTTGTTATACTCGATGAGGGGGCTTTAATATACTCGACCCGGGGACTTTGCTATAATCGACCAGGGGACTTTGTTATACTCGTTTAGGGGACTTTGTTATACTAGACCAGTGGACTTTTTTATACTTGATCAGGGGACTTTCTCATACTTGACCAGAGGCCATTGTTATACTCGATCGGGGGACTTTGTTATACTCGATGAGTGGACTTTCCTATATTTGACCAATGGACTTTGCTATACTCGATGAGGGGCCTTTGTTATACTCGATCAGGGGACATTGTTAAACTCGACCAGGGGACTTTCTTATATTCGATCAGGGGACTTTGTTATACTCCACCTGGGACTTTGTTATACTCGATCAGAGGATATGTTATACTCGATCAGGGGACTTTGTTATATTCGATCAGAGGACTTTGTTATACTCGACTAGGGGACTTTTTTATATTCGATCAGGGGATATGCTATACTCGACCAGGGGACTTTGTTATACACGATTAGGAGACTTTGTTATACTCAATGAGGGGACTTTGTCTTACTCGATCAGGGCCCTTTGTCATACTCGTCCAGGGGACTTTGTTATAATCGATTAGGGGACATTGTTATGCTCGATCTGGGGACTTTTTTTTACTCGATGAGGGGACTTTGTTACACTGGACCAGGGGACATTTTTATACTCGATTAGGGGACTTTGTTATACTCGATAAGGGGACTTTGTTATATTGGACCAGGAGACATTGTTATACTCGATCAGGGGACGTTGTTATACTCGATCAGGGAACTTTGTTATACTCATCCAGGGGGCTTTGTTATTCTCCATCAGGGGACTTTGTTATACTCGATCAGGGGACTTTGTCTTACTCGATCAGGGCCCTTTGCTATACTCGACCGGGGGACTTTGTTATAATCGATTAGGGGAAATTGGTATGCTCGACCTAGGGACTTTGTTATACTCGATCAGGGACTTTGTTATACTCGACCAGGGGCCTGTGTTATACTCGATTAGGGGACTTTGTTATACTCGATAAGGGGACTTTGTTATACTCGATAAGGGGAATTTGTTATACTCGATGAGGGGACTTTGTTAGACTCGAACAGGGGACGTTGTTATACTTGATTAGGCGGCTTTGTTATACTTGATCAGGGGACTTTCTTATACTCGATTAGAGGCCTTTTTTGGACTCGATTAGGGGACTTTGTTATACTCAAGCAGGGGGCTTTGTTATACTCGATCAGGGGACTTTGTTATACTCGATGAGGAGGCTTTGTTATACTCGATCACTGACCTCCTATACCGACCAGGGACTTTATACCGACCAGGATCTTTTATACTTAATCAATGGACTTTGTCAATCAGGACTTTGCTTATACTCTCGATCAGGGACTTTTTTATACTCGACCAGAGGATTCTTGTTATACCCACCTGGGGATAAAGTTATACTCGATCAGGGACTTTGTTGTACCTATCCAGGGGACTTTGTTATACTCGATCAGGGATCTTTTGTTATGCGATCAGGAGACTTTTTGTTATACTCGATTAGGGGCCTTTGTTATACTCGCTGTCCAGGGGGCTTTGTTATACTAGGATCAGGGGACTTTGTTATACTCGATGAGGGGACTTTCCTATTTTCGACCAGGGGACTTTGTTATACTCGATCAGGGGACTTTTTTATACTCGACCAGAGGACTTTTTTATACTCAATCAGGGGATATGTTATACTCGATCAGGGGACTTTGTTGTACTCATCCAGGGGACTTTGTCTTACTCGATCAGGGCCCTTTGTTATACTCGACCAGGGGACTTTGTTAAACTAGGCCAGGAGACGTTGTTATACTCGATCAGGGGATATGTTTTACTCGATCAGGGGACTTTGTTATACTGGACCAGGGGACTTTGTTATACGCGATCAGGAGACTTTGTTATACCCGATTAGGGGCCTTTGTTATACTCGATGAGGGTGCTTTATTATGCTCGACCAGGGGACTTTGTTATACTCGATTAGGGGACTTTGTTATATTCGACCAGGGGACTTTTTATACTTGATCAGGAGACTTTGTCTTACTCGACCAGAGGCCTTTGTTATACTCCATCGAGGAACTTTGTTATACTCGATGAGTGGACTTTACTATATTTGACCAATGGGCTTTGCTATACTCGATGAGGGGCCTTTGTTATACTCGATCAGGGGACATTGTTATACTCGACCAGGTGACATTGTTATACTCGATCAGGGGACTTTGTTATACTCGACCAGAGGACTTTTTTATACTCGATCAGGTGATATGTTATACTCGATCAGGGACTTTGCTATACTCGACCAGGGGACTTTGTTATACTCGCATTTAGGGCTTTTTATACCGACAGGGAAAATCTTGTTATACTGACTAGAGACTTTGTGATACCTCGATCAGACCTTGGTTATACCCACCAGGGACTTTGTTATATTCGATCAGGGGATATGTAATACTCGATCAGGGGACTTTGTTATACTCGATCAGGGGACTTTGTCATACTCGACCAGAGAACTTTGTTATACTCGATCAGGGGATATGTTATACTCTATCAGGGGACTTTGCTATACTCGATCAGGGGACTTTGTTATACTCGATTAGGGGCATTTGTTATACTCGATGAGGGGGCTTTAATATACTCGACCCGGGGACTTTGCTATAATCGACCAGGGGACTTTGTTATACTCGTTTAGGGGACTTTGTTATACTAGACCAGTGGACTTTTTTATACTTGATCAGGGGACTTTCTCATACTAGACCAGAGGCCATTGTTATACTCGATCGGGGGACTTTAATATACTCGATGAGTGGACTTTCCTATATTTGACCAATGGACTTTGCTATACTCGATGAGGGGCCTTTGTTATATTCGATCAGGGGACATTGTTAAACTCGACCAGGGGACTTTCTTATATTCGATCAGGGGACTTTGTTATACTCCACCAGGGACTTTGTTATACTCGATCAGAGGATATGTTATACTCGATCAGGGAACTTTGTTATATTCGATCAGAGGACTTTGTTATACTCGACTAGGGGACTTTTTTATATTCGATCAGGGGATATGCTATACTCGACCAGGGGACTTTGTTATACACGATTAGGAGACTTTGTTATACTCAATGAGGGGACTTTGTCTTACTCGATCAGGGCCCTTTGTCATACTCGTCCAGGGGACTTTGTTATAATCGATTAGGGGACATTGTTATGCTCGATCTGGGGACTTTGTTAAACTAGGCCAGGAGACGTTGTTATACTCGATCAGGACTTTTTTACCTTGATGAGGGGACTTTTGTTACACTGGACCAGGGACATTTTATACTGATTAGGGACTTTGTTATACCTCGATAAGGACTTTGGTTATACCGATGACATGCTATACTCTCGATCAGGGACGCGGTTATACCGAGGGGATCAGAACTTTTGTTATACTCATCCAGGGGGCTTTGTTATTCTCCATCAGGGGACTTTGTTATACTCGATCAGGGGACTTTGTCTTACTCGATCAGGGCCCTTTGCTATACTCGACCGGGGGACTTTGTTATAAACGATTAGGGGACTTTGGTATACTCGACCTAGGGACTTTGTTATACTCGATCAGGGACTTTGTTATACTCGACCAGGGGCCTTTGTTATACTCGATTAGGGGACTTTGTTATACTCGATAAGGGGACTTTGTTATACTCGATAAGGGGAATTTGTTATACTCGATGAGGGGACTTTGTTAGACTCGAACAGGGGACTTTGTTATACTCGTCCAGGGGACGTTGTTATACCTGATTAGGCGGCTTTGTTATACTTGATCAGGCGACTTTCTTATACTCGATTAGAGGCCTTTTTTGGACTCGATTAGGGGACTTTGTTATACTCAAGCAGGGGGCTTTGCTATACTCGATCAGGGGACTTTGTTATACTCGATGAGGAGGCTTTGTTATACTCGATCACGGGACTTTCCTATACTCGACCAGGGGACTTTGTTATACTCGACCAGGGATCTCTTTTATACTTGACCAATGGACTTTGTTATTCTCGATGAGAGGCCTTTGTTATAGTCGATGAGGGGACTTTGTTATACTCGACCAGGGGACTTTTTTATACTCGATCAGGGGACTTTTTTATACTCGACCAGAGGACTTTGTTATACTCAATTCGGGGATATGTTATACTCGATCAGGGGACTTTGTTGTACTCATCCAGGGGACTTTGTTATACTCGATCAGGGGACTTTGTTATATGCGATCAGGAGACTTTGTTATACTCGATTAGGGGCCTTTGTTATACTCGTCCAGGGGGGCTTTGTCATACTAGGATCAGGGGACTTTGTTATACTCGATGAGGGGACTTTCCTATACTCGACCAGGGGACTTTGTTATACTCGATCAGGGGACTTTTTTGTACTCGACCAGAGGACTTTGTTATACTCAATCAGGGGATATGTTATACTCGATCAGGGGACTTTGTTGTACTCATCCAGGGGACTTTGTCTTACTCGATCAGGGCCCTTTGTTATACTCGACCAGGGGACTTTGTTAAACTAGGCCAGGAGACGTTGTTATACTCGATCAGGGGATATGTCATACTCGATCAGGGGACTTTGTTATACTGGACCAGGGGACTTTGTTATACGCGATCAGGAGACTTTGTTATACTCGATTAGGGGCCTCTGTTATACTCGATGAGGGTGCTTTATTATGCTCGACCAGGGGACTTTGTTATACTCGATTAGGGGACTTTGTTGTTATTCTAATTAGGGACTTTTATACTTGGATCAGAGACTTGTCTACCTCGACCAGAGGCCTTTGTTTTACTCGATCGGGGAACTTTGTTATACTCGATGAGTGGACTTTACTATATTTGACCAATGGGCTTTGCTATACTCGATGAGGGGCCTTTGTTATACTCGATCAGGGGACATTGTTATACTCAACCAGGTGACATTGTTATACTCGATCAGGGGACTTTGTTATACTCGACCAGAGGACTTTGTTATACTCGATCAGGTGATATGTTATACTCGATCAGGGGACTTTGTTATACTCGATCAGAGGACTTTGTTATACTCGACGAGGGGCTTTTTTATACTCGATTAGAAAACTTTGTTATACTCGACCAGGAGACTTTGTGATACTCGATCAGGGGACTTTGTTATACTCCACCAGGGACTTTGTTATATTCGATCAGGGATATGTAATACTCGATTAGGGGACTTTGTTATACTCGATCAGGGGACTTTGTCATACTCGACCAGAGGAATTTGTTATACTCGATCAGGGGATATGTTATACTCGATCAGGGGTCTTTGTTATACTTGATCAGGGGACTTTGTTATACTTGATTAGGGGACTTTGTTATACTAGATCAGGGGACTTTGTTATACTTGATCAGAGGACTTTGTTTACTCGACCAAGGGCCTCTGTTATGCTCGATTAGAAAACTTTGTTATACTCGACCAGGGAACTTTGTTATACTCCACCAGGGACTTTGTGATACTCGATCAGTGGATATGTTATACTCGTCGAAGGGGCTTTTTTATACTAGGATCAGGGGACTTTGTTATACTCGATGAGGGGACTTAGTCTTACTCGATCAGGGCCCTTTGTCATACTCGACCAGGGGACTTTGTTATAATCGATTAGGGGACTTTGTTATCCTCGATCTGGGGACTTTGTTAAACTAGGCCAGGAGACGTTGTTATACTCGATCAGGGGATATGTTATACTCGATCAGGGGACTTTGTTATACTGGACCAGGGGACTTTGTTATACTCGATCAGGGGACTTTGTTATACTCGATCAGGGAGTTGTTATACTCATCCAGGGGGCTTTGTCATACTCGACCAGGGGACTTTGTTATACTCGATCAGGGGACTTTGTTATACACGATCAGGGAACTTTGTTATACTCATCCAGGGGGCTTTTTTATACTCGATCAGGTGACTTTCTAATACTTGATCAGGGGATTTTGTCTTACACGATCAGGGCCCTTTGCTATACTCGACCGGGGGATTTTGTTATAATCGATCAGGGGACTTTGGTATGCTCGAACTAGGGACTTTGTTATACAAGGCCAGGGGACTTTTTTTATAAGCGATGAGGGGACTTTGTTTCACTGGACCAGGGGACATTTTTATACACGATTATGGGACTTTGTTATACTCGATCAGAGGACTTTGTCTTACTCGATCAGGGCCCTTTGCTATACTCGACCGGGGGACTTTGTTATAATCGATTAGGGGGCTTTGGTATGCTCGACCTAGGGACTTTGTTATACTCGATCAGGGACTTTGTTATACTCGACCAGGGGCCTTTGTTATACTCGATTAGGGGACTTTGTTATACTCGATAACGGGACTTTGTTATACTCGATAAGGGGAATTTGTTATACTCGATAAGGGGACTTTGTTATACTCGATCAGGGGACTTTCTTATACTCGATTAGAGGCCTTTTTTGGACTCGATCAGGGGACTTTGTTATACTCGAGCAGGGGGCTTTGTTATACTCGATCAGGGGACTTTGTTATACTCGATCAGGAGGCTTTCTTATACTCGATCAGGGACTTTGCTATACTCGACCAGGGGACTTTGTTATACTCAATCAGGGGATATGTTATACTCAATCAGGGGACTTTGTTATACTCATCCAGGGGACTTTGTTGTACTCGATCAGGGGACTTTGTTATACGCGATCAGGAGACTTTGTTATACTCGATTAGGAACCTTTGTTATACTGGTCCAGGGGGGCTTTGTTATTCTAGGATCAGGGGACATTGTTATACTCGATGAGGGGACTTAGTCTTACTCGATCAGCGCCCTTTGTTATACTCGACCAGGGGACTTTGTTATAATCGATTAGGGAACTTTGTTATGCTCGATCTGGGGACTCTGTTAAACTAGACCAGGAGACGTTGTTATACTCGATCAGGGGATATGTTATACTCGATCAGGGGACTTTGTTATACTCAATCAGGGGATTTTGTCTTACACGATCAGGGCCCTTTGCTATACTCGACCGGGGGACTTTGATATAATCGATCAGAGGACTTTGGTATGCTCGATCTAGGGTCTTTGTTATACTGGGCCAGGGGACTTTTTTATACTCGATGAAGGGACTTTGTTACACTGGACCAGGGGACATTTTTATTCTCGATTAGGGGACTTTGTTATCCTCGATCAGGGGACTTTGTTATACTGGACCAGGAGAATTTGTTATACTCCATCAGGGAACGTTGTTATACTCGATCAGGGAACTTTGTTATACTCATCCAGGGGGCTTTGTTATTTTCCATCAGGGGACTTTGTTATACTCAATCAGGGGACTTTGGTATGCTCGACCGGGGGACTTTGTTATAATCGATTAGGGTACTTTGGCATGCTCGATCTAGGGACTTTGTTATACTCGATCAGGGACTTTGTTATACTCGATAAGGGGACTTTGTTATACTCGATAAGGGGAATTTGTTTTACTCGATAAGTGGACTTTGTTAGACTCGAACAGGGGACTTTATTATACTTGACCAGGGAACTTTGTTATTCTCGATTAGGCGCCTTTGTTATACTCGATCAGGCGACTTTCTTATACTCGATTAGAGGCCTTTTTTAGACTCGATCAGGGGACTTTGTTATACTCGAGCAGGGAGCTTTGTTATACTCGATCAGGGGACTTTGTTATACTCGATCAGGAGGCTTTGTTATACTCGATTAGGGGACTTTGCTATACTCGACCAGGGGACTTTGTTATACTCGAGCAGGGGGCTCTGTTATACTCGATTAGGGGACTTTGTCTTACTCGCTCAGGGCCCTTTGCTATACTGGACCGGGGACTTTGTTATAATCGATCAGGGGACTTTGGTATGCTTGATCTAGGGACTTTGTTATACTGGGCCAGGGGACTTTTTTATACTCGATCAGGGGACTTTGTTACACTGGACTAGGGGACATTTTTATACTCGATTAGGGGACTTTGTTACACTCGATGAGGGACTTTGTTATACTCGACCAGGGCCTTTGTTATACTCGATTAGGGGACTTTGTTGTACTCGATAAGGGGACTTTGTTACTCGATAAGGTGAATTTGTTATAATCGATAAGGGAGCTTTGTTAGACTCGAACAGGGGACTTTGTTATACTCGACCAGGGGACTTTGTTATGCTCGATTAGGGGACTTTGTTATACTCGATGAGGGGCCTTTGTTACACTCGATCAGGGGCCTTTGTTATACTAGATCAAGGGACTTTGTTATACTCGATTAAAGTCCTTTTTTGGACTCGATCAGGGGACTTTGTTATACTCAAGCAGGGGGCTTTGTTATACTCGATCAGGGGACTTTGTTATACTCGATCAGGAGGCTTTGTTATACTCGATCAGGGGACTTTGCTAAACTCGACCAGGGGACTTTGTTATACTCGAGCACGGGGCTTTGTTATACTCGATTAGGGGACTTTGTTATACTCGATTAGGAGGCTTTGTTATACTCGATCAGGAGACTTTGCTATGCTCGATCATGGGAACTTTTTTATACTTGACCAATGGACTTTGTTATACTCGATGAGGGGACTTTGTTATACTCGACTAGGGGACTTTGTTATACTCGATCAGGGGACTTTTTATACTCGACCAGAGGACTTTGTTATACTCTATCAGGGGACTTTGTTATACTCGATCAGGAGACTTGTCTATGCTCGATCATGGGAACTTTTTTATACTTGACCAATGGACTTTTTTATACTCGATGAGGGGATTTTGTTATACTCATCCAGGAGACTTTGTTATACTCGATCAGGGGACTTTGTTATATGCGATCAGGAGACTTTGTTATACTCAATTAGGAACCTTTGTTATAGTCGTCCAGTGGGGCTTTGTTATACTAGGATGAGGGGACTTTGTTATACTCGATGAGGGGACTTAGTCTTACTCGATCAGCGCCCTTTGTTATACTCGACCAGGGGACTTTGTTATAATCGATTAGGGAACTTTGTTATGCTCGATCTGGGGACTTTGTTAAACTAAGCCAGGGAGACGTTGTTATACTCGATCAGGGAATATGTTATACTCGATCAGGGGACTTTGTTATACTGGACCAGGGGACTTTGTTATACTCGATCAGGGGACTTTGTTATACTCGATCAGGGAACTTTGTTATACTCATCCAGGGGGCTTTGTCATACTCGATCAGGGGACTTTCTTATACTCAATCAGGGGATTTTGTCTTACACGATTAGGGCCCTTTGCTATACTCGACAGGGGGACTTTGTTATAATCGGTCAGGGGACTTTGGTATGCTCGATCTAGGGACTTTGTTATACTGGGCCAGGGGACGTTTTTATACTCGATGAAGGGACTTTGTTACACTGGACCAGGGGACATTTTTATTCTCGATTAGGGACTTTGTTATCCTCGATCAGGGACTTTGTTATACTGGACCAGGAGACTGTGTTATACTCGATCAGGGAACGTTGTTATACTCGATCAGGGAACTTTGTTATACTCATCCAGCCGGGCTTTGTTATTCTCTATCAAGTGACTTTGTTATACTCGATCAGGGGACTTAGGTATGCTCGACCGGGGGACTTTGTTATAATCGATTAGGGGACTTTGGTATGCTCGATCTAGGGACTTTGTCATACTCGATCAGGGACTTTGTTATACTCGATAAGGGGACTTTGTTATACTCGATAAGGGGAATTTGCTTTACTCGATAAGGGGACTTTGTTAGACTCGAACAGGGGACTTTGTTATATTTGACCAGGGGACTTTGTTATACTCGATTAGGCGGCTTTGTTATACTCGATCAGGGGACTTTCTTATACTCGTTTAGAGGCCTTTTTTAGACTCGATCAGGGGACTGTGTTATACTCGAGCAGGGAGCTTTGTTATAATCGAATAGGGGACTTTGTTATACTCAATCAGGAGGCTTTGTTATACTCGACTAGGGGACTTTACTATACTCGACCAGGGGACTTTGTTATACTCGAGCAGGGGGCTCTGTAAAACTCGATTAGGGGACTTTGTTTTACTCGCTCGGGCCCTTTGCAATACTGGACCGGGGACTTTGTTATAATCGATCAGGGGACTTTGGTATGCTTGATCTAGGGACTTTGTTATACTGGGCCAGGGAACTTTTTTATACTCGATCAGGGTACTTCGTTACACTGGACCAGGGGACATTTTTATACTCGATTAGGGAACTTTGTTACATTCGATGGGGGACTTTGTTATACTCGACCAGGGCCTTTGTTATACTCGATTAGGGGACTTTGTTGTACTCGATAAGGGGACTTTGTTACTCGATAAGGTGAATTTGTTATACTCGATAAGGGGACTTTGTTAGACTCAAACAGGGGACTTCGTTACACTCGATGAGGGACTTTGTTATACTCGACCAGGGCCTTTGTTATACTCGATTAGGGGACTTTGTTGTACTCGATAAGGGGACTTTGTTACTCGATAAGGTGAATTTGTTATACTCGATAAGGGGGCTTTGTTAGACTCGAACAGGGGACTTTGTTATACTCGACCAGGGGACTTTGTTATGCTCGATTTGGGGACTTTGTTATACTTGATGAGGGGCCTTTGTTACACTCGATCAGGGGCCTTTGTTATACTAGATCAGGGGAATTTGTTATACTCGATTAAAGGCCTTTTTTGGACTCGATCAGGGGACTTTGTTATACTGGAGCAGGGGGCATTGTTATATTCAATCAGGGGACTTTGTTATACTCGATCAGGAGGCTTTGTTATACTCGATCAGGGGACTTTGCTAAACTCGACCAGGGGACTTTGTTATACTCGAGCAGGGGGCTTTGTTATACTCGATTAGGGGACTTTGTTATACTCGATGAGGAGGCTTTGTTATACTCTCAGGGGACTTTGCTATGCTCGATCATGGGAACTTTTTTATACTTGACCAATGGACTTTGTTATACTCGATGAGGGGACTTTGTTATATTCGATAGGGGACTTTGTTATACTCGATCAGGGGACTTTTTTATACTCGACCAGAGGACTTTGTTATACTCTATCAGGGGACTTTGTTATACTCGATCAGGGGACTTTGTTATACTAGATTAGGGGCCTTTGTTATACTCGATGAGGGGGCTTTGTTATACTCGACCCGGGGACTTTGCTATAATCGACCAGGGGACTTTGTTATACTCGTTTAGGGGACTTTGTTATACTAGACCAGGGGACTTTTTTATACTTGATCAGGGGACTTTCTCATACTAGACCAGAGGCCATTGTTATACTCGATCGGGGGACTTTGTTATACTCGATGAGTGGACTTTCCTATATTTGACCAATGGACTTTGCTATACTCGATGAGGGGCTTTTGTTATACTCGACCAGAGGACTTTGTTATACTCAATCAGCGGATATGTTATACTCGATCAGGGGACTTTGTTATACTCATCCATGGGACTTTGTTATACTCGATCAGGGGACTTTGTTATACTCGATGAGGGCCCTTTGTTATACTCGACCAGGGGACTTTGTTAAACTAGGCCAGGAGACGTTGTTATACTCGATCAGGGGATATGTTATACTCGATTAGGGGACTTTGTTATACTGGACCAGGGGACTTTGTTATACGCGATCAGGAGACTTTGTTATACTCGATTAGGGGCCTTTGTTATACTCGATGAGGGTACTTTATTATGCTCGACCTGGGGACTTTGTTATATTCGATTAGGGGACTTTGTTATATTCGACCAGAGGCCTTTGTTATACTCGATCGGGGAACTTTGTTATACTCGATGAGTGGACTTTACTATATTTGACCAATGGGCTTTGCTATACTCGATGAGGGGCCTTTGTTATACTCGATCAGGGGACATTGTTATACTCGACCAGGTGACATTGTTATACTCGATCAGGGGACTTTGTTATACTCGACCAGAGGACTTTGTTATACTCGATCAGGTGATATGTTATACTCGATCAGGGGACTTTGTTATACTCGATCAGAGGACTTTGTTATACTCGACGAGGGGCTTTTTTATACTCGATTAGAAAACTTTGTTATACTCGACCAGGAGACTTTGTGATACTCGATCAGGGACTTTGTTATACTCCACCAGGGACTTTGTTATATTCGATCAGGGGATATGTAATACTCGATCAGGGGACTTTGTTATACTCGATCAGGGGACTTTATCACACTCGACCAGAGGAATTTGTTATACTCGATCAGGGGATATGTTATACTCGATCAGGGGTCTTTGTTATACTTGATCAGGGGACTTTGTTATACTTGATTAGGGGACTTTGTTATACTAGATCAGGGGACTTTGTTATACTTGATCAGAGGACTTTGTTATACTCGACCAAGGGCCTTTGTTATGCTCGATTAGAAAACTTTGTTATTCTCGACCAGGGAACTTTGTTATACTCCACCAGGGACTTTGTGATACTCGATCAGTGGATATGTTATACTCGATCACGGGATTTTGTTATACTCGGTTCAGGGGACTTTGTTATACTCGTTCAAGGGGCTTTTTTATACTAGGATCAGGGGACTTTGTTATACTCGATGACGGGACTTAGTCTTACTCGATCAGGGCCCTTTGTCATACTCGACCAGGGGACTTTCTTATAATCGATTAGGGGACTTTGTTATCCTCGATCTGGGGACTTTGTTAAACTAGGCCAGGAGACGTTGTTATACTCGATCACGGGATATGTTATACTCGATCAGGGGACTTTGTTATACTGGACCAGGGGACTTTGTTATACTCGATCAGGGGACTTTGTTATACTCGATCAGGGAACTGTTATACTCATCCAGGGGGCTTTGTCATACTCGACCAGGGGACTTTGTTATACTCGATCAGGGGACTTTGTTATACTCGATTAGGGAACTTTGTTATACTCATCCAGGGGGCGTTGTCATACTCGATCAGGTGACTTTCTTATACTCGATCAGGGGATTTTGTCTTACACGATCAGGGCCCTTTGCTATACTCGACCGGGGGATTTTGTTATAATCGATCAGGGGACTTTGGTATGCTCGATCTAGGGACTTTGTTATACCGGGCCAGCGGACTTTTTTATACTCGATGAGGGGACTTTGTTTCACTGGACCAGGGGACATTTTTATACACGATTAGGGGACTTTGTTATACTCGATCAGGGGACTTTGTCTTACTCGATCAGGGCCCTTTGCTATAATCGACCGGGGGACTTTGTTATAATCGATTAGGGGGCTTTGGTATGCTCGACCTAGGGACTTTGTTATACTCGATCAGGGACTGTGTTATACTCGACCAGGGGCCTTTGTTATACTCGATTAGGGGACTTTGTTATACTCGATAACGGGACTTTGTTATACTCGATAAGGGGAATTTGTTATACTCGAAACGGGGACTTTGTTATACTCGATCAGGGGACTTTCTTATACTCGATTAGAGGCCTTTTTTGGACTCGATCAGGGGACTTTGTTATATTCGAGCAGAGGGCTTTGTTATACTCGATCAGGGGACATTGTTATACTCGATCAGGAGGCTTTCTTATACTCGATCAGGGACTTTGCTATACTCGACCAGGGGACTTTGTTATACTCAATCAGGGGATATGTTATACTCGATCAGGGGACTTTGTTATACTCATCCAGGGGACTTTGTTATACTCGATCAATGGACTTTGTTATACGGGATCAGGAGACTTTGTTATACTCGATCAGGGGCCTTTGTTATACTCGATCACGGGCCTTTGTTATACTCCATGAGGGGACTTTGTTATACTCGACCAGGGTTCTTTGTTATACTCGATCAGGGGATATTGTTATACTCGACCAGGGGAGTTTGATATACTCGACCAGGGGACTTTGTTATACTCGATGAGGGGCATTTGTTAAACTCGATGAGGGGCCTTTGTTATACTCGACCAGGGGACTTTGTTATACTCGATTAGGGGCCTTTGTTAAACTCGATCAGGGGCCATTGTTATACTCGATCAGGGGACTTTGTTATACTCTATCAGGGGACTTTGTTATACTCGATGAGGGGCCTTTGTTATACTCGATCAGGGGACTTTGTTATACTCGATAGAGGGGACTTTGTTATATTCTATCAGCGGACTTTGTTATACTCGATCAGGAGACTTTGTTATACTCGATGACGGGCCTTTGTTAAACTCGATGAGGGACCTTTGTTATACTTGATCAGGGGCCTTTGTTAAACTTGATTAGGGGCCTTTATTGCTCTCGATCAGGACTTCCCATACTCGATCAAGGGGACTTTGTTATACACGATCCAGCGGATTTTGTTATACTCGATCAGGAGACTTTGTTATACTTGATGAGGGGCCTTTGTTATACTCGATCAGGGGCCTTTGTTATACTCGATCAGGGGATTTTGTTATACTCAACCAGGGTTCTTTGATATACTTGACCAGGGGAGTTTGTTATACTCGATCAGGTGACTTTGTTATACTCGATCAGGGGCCTTTGTTAAACTCGATCAGGGGCCATAGTTATACTCGATCAGGGGACTTTGTTATACTCGATCAGCGGATTTTGTTATACTCGATCAGGAGACTTTGTTTTACTCGATGAGGGGCCTTTGTTATACTCGATTAGGGGCCTTTGTTATACTCGATCAGGGGACTTTGTTATAATCAACCAGGGTTCTTTGTTATACTTGACCAGGGGAGTTTGTTATACTCGACCAGGTGACTTTGTTATACTCGATGAAGGGCTTTTGTTAAACTCGATGAGGGACCTTTGTTATACTCGACCAGGGGACTTTCTGACATTCGATCAGGGGCCTTTGTTAAACTCGATCAGGGGCCATAGTTATACTCGATCAGGGGACTTTGTTATACTCGATCAGCGGATTTTGTTATACTCGATCAGGAGACTTTGTTATACTCGATGAGGGGCCTTTGTTATACTAGATGAGGGGCATTTGTTATACTCGATCAGGGGACTTTGTTATACTCAACCAGGGTTCTTTGTTATACTTGTCCAGGGGAGTTTGTTATACTCGACCAGGTGACTTTGGTATACTCGATGAGGGGCTTTTGTTAAACTCAATGAGGGACCTTTGTTATACTCGACCAGGGGACTTTCTTACACTAGATCAGGGGCCTTTGTTAAACTCGATCAGGGGACTTTGATATACTCGACCAGGTGAGTTTGTTATACTCGACCAAATGACTTTGTTATACTGAATGAGGGGCCTTCGTTAAACTCGATCAGGGGCCTTTGTTATACTCGACCAGGGGACTTTGCTATACTCGATCAGAGGACATTGTTATACTCTATGAGGGGGGCTTTGTTATACACGATTAGGGGGCTTTGTTATACTTGATCAGGGGCCTTTGTTATAATCGTTCAAGGGACTTTGTTATACTCGATCAGGGGACTTTGTTATACTCGTGCAGGGGATATTGTTATACTCGATGAGGGGCCTTTGTTAAACTCGATGAGGGGCCTTTGTTATACTCGACCAGGGGACTTTGTTATACTCGATTAGGGGCCTTTGTTAAACTCGATCAGGGGCCATTGTTATACTCGATCAGGGGCCTTTGTTAAACTCGATCAGGGGACTTTGTTATACTTGATCAGGGAACTTTGTTATACTCGATCAGCGGACTTTCTTATACTCGATCAGGAGACTTTGTTATACTCGATGAGGGGCCTTTGTTATACTCGATTAGGGGGCCTTTGTTATACTCGATCAGGGGACTTTGTTATACTCGATCAGGGGACTTTGTTATACTCGATCAGCGGACTTTGTTTTACTCGACTAGGAGACTTTGTTATACTCGATGACGGGCCTTTGTTAAACTCTATGAGGGACCTTTGTTATACTCGACCAGGGAACTTTGTTATAATCGTTCAGGGGACTTTGTTATACTCGATCAGGGGACTTTGTTATACTCGATCAGGGGACTTTGTTATAATCGAGCAGGGGAGTTTGTTATACTCGACCAGGGGACTTTGCTATACTCGATCAGGGGCCTTTGTTAAACTTGATCAGGGGCCTTTGTTATACTCGATCAGGGGACTTTGTTATACTCGATCAGGGGACTTTGTTATACACGATCAGCGGACTTTGTTATACTCGATCAGGAGACTTTGTTATACTCGATGAGGGGCCTTTGTTATACTCGAACAGGGGCCTTTGTTATACTCGATCAGGGTTCTTTGTTATACTCGATGACGGGCCTTTGTTAAACTCTATGAGGGACCTTTGTTATACTCGACCAGGGGACTTTGTTACACTCGGTCAGGGGCCTTGTTAAACTCGATCAGGGGCCATAGTTATACTCGATCAGGGGACTTTGTTATACTCGATCAGGGGACTTTGTTATACTCGACCAGGTGAGTTTGTTATACTCGACCAAATGACTTTGTTATACTCAATGACGGGCCTTTGTTAAACTCGATGAGGGGCCTTTGTTATACTCGACCAGGGGACTTTGTTATACTCGATTAGGGGCCTTTGTCAAACTCGATCAGGGGCCATTGTTATACTCGATCAGGGGACTTTGTTATACTCTATCAGGGGACTTTGTTATACTCGATGAGGGGCCTTTGTTATACTCGATCAGGGGACTTTGTTATACTCGATAGAGGGGAGTTTGTTATACTCGATCAGCGGACTTTGTCATACTCGATCAGGAGACTTTGTTATACTTGATGACGGGCCTTTGTTAAACTCGATGAGGGACCTTTGTTATACTTGATCAGGGGCCTTTGTTAAACTTGATTAGGGGCCTTTGTTATACTCGATCAGGGGACTTTGTTATACTCGATCAGGGGACTTTGTTATACTCGATCAGCGGACTTTGTTATACTCGATCAGGAGCCTTTGTTATACTCGATGAGGGTTCTTTGTTATACTCGATCAGGGGCCTTTGTTATACTCGATCAGGGGACTTTGTTGTACTCTAACAGGGTTCTTTGTTATACTTGACCAGGGGAGGTTGTTATACTCGACCAGGGGACTTTGTTATACTCAATGAGGGGCCTTTGTTAAACTCGATGAGGGACCTTTGTTATACTCGACCAGGGGACTTTGTTACACTCGATCAGGGGCCTTTGTTAAACTCGATCAGGGGCCATAGTTATACTCGATCAGGGGACTTTGTTATACTCGATCAGCGGATTTTGTTATACTCGATCAGGAGACTTTGTTATACTCGATGAGGGGCCTTTGTTATACTCGATCAGGGCCTTTGTTATTCTCGATCAGGGGACTTTGTTATACTCAACCAGGGTTCTTTGTTATACTTGACCAGGGGTAGTTTGTTATACTCGACCAGGTGACTTTGTTATACTCGATGAGGGGCCTTTGTTAAACTCGATGAGGGACCTTTGTTATACTCGACCAGGGGACTTTCTTACACTCGATCAGGGTCCTTTGTTAAACTCGATCAGGGGCCATAGTTATACTCGATCAGGGGACTTTGTTATACTCGATCAGCGGATTTTGTTATACTCGATCAGGAGACTTTGTTATACTCGATGAGGGGCCTTTGTTATACTCGATCAGAGGCCTTTGTTATACTCGATCAGGGGACTTTGTTATACTCAACCAGGGTTCTTTGTTATACTTGACCAGAGGAGTTTGTTATACTCGACCTGGTGACTTTGTTATACTCGATGAGGGGCCTTTGTTAAACTCGATGAGGGACCTTTGTTATACTCGACCAGGGGACTTTCTTACACTAGATCAGGGGCCTTTGTTAAACTCGATCAGGGGCCATAGTTATACTCGATCAGGGGACTTTGTTATACTCGATCAGGGGACTTTGGTATACTCGACCAGGTGAGTTTGTTATACTCGACCAGGGGACTTTGTAATACTCAATGAGGGGCCTTTGTTAAACTCGATGAGGGGCCTTTGTTATACTCGTCCAGGGGACTTTGTTATACTCGATCAGGGGCCTTTGTTAAACTCGATCAGGGGCCTTTGTTATACTCGATCAGGGGACTTTGTTATACTCAATCAGGGGACTTTGTTATACTTGATCAGCGGACTTTGTTATACTCGATCACGGGCCTTTGTTATACTCCATGAGGGAACTTTGTTATACTCGACCAGGGTTCTTTGTTATACTCGATCAGGGGACTTTGTTATACTCGATCAGGGGCCTTTGTTATATCCGATCAGGGGACTTTCTATACTCGATCAGGGGACATTGTTATACTCTATGAGGGGGGCTTTGTTATACTCGTTCCGGGGACTTTGTTATACTTGATCAGGGGACTTTGTTATACTCGATGAGTGGGCTTTGTTATACACGCTCAGGGGGCTTTGTTATACTTGATCAGGGGCCTTTGTTATAATCGTTCAAGGGACGTTGTTATACTCGATCAGGGGACTTTGTTATACTCGATCAGGGGATATTGTTATACTCGACCAGGGGAATTTGATATACTCGACCAGGGGACTTTGTTATACTCGATGAAGGGCCTTTGTTAAACTCGATCAGGGGCCATTGTTATACTCGATCAGTGGACTTTGTTATACTCTATCAGGGGACTTTGTTATTCTCGATCAGGGGGCTTTGTTATACTCGATTAGGGAACTTTGTTAAACTCGATCAGGGGACTTTGTTATAATCGACCAAGGGAGTTTGTTATACTCGACCAGGGGACTTTGCTATACTCGATCAGGGGACTTTCTTAAACTTGATGAGGGGCCTTTGTTATACTCGATCAGGGGACTTTGTTATACTCGATCAGGGGACTTTGTTATACTCGATCAGCGGACTTTGTTATACTCGATCAGGAGACTTTGTTATACTCGATGACGGGCCTTTGTTAAACTCTATGAGGGACCTTTTTTATACTCGACCAGGGAACTTTGTTATAATCGTTCAGGGGACTTTGTTATACTCGATCAGGGGACTTTGTCATACTCGATATATATATATATATATATATATATATATATATAGTTATATATATATATATATATATATATATATATATATATATATATATATATATATATATATATATATATATATATATATATATATATTCGGAAGCATATCACGCATCTTTGTCTGGAATAAATTAAGAGAGAGAGAGAGAGAGAGAGAGAGAGAGAGAATACCAGTGTCATCGCTACTAAGGAGAATTACTTTACCTGTGCAAGCGCCACGTCAATGGTCCACATATTTATGATGCTGTCCAGCACTGCAGTGGTGATACGAGTGCCATTAGGGCTCACAAGATAGGGATTGGATGTGATATGATTTGTCGAGTCCATGTCGAGACGAAACTGTAGTTTGCGGCCCACTGAAGAGTCAACGTTAAAGGTGCTGTAGACAGTCAAGTTGGCGCCTTGGTACTCCATCTCATGGATCTGAACCATAATAACAACATGAGTCTTCCTCCTGCGATGAATATCACACTCACTCACTCAGGCATGTCATCTATTTATTGGTTAATAATAGTTATGTGAGTATTACAACTGTCATGTATTCAAATAGCCTCAGAATATAGCCGCTACCCCCCTTTACCAGATGTTACAGTACTTGGCGTGAATTCGGGCAGCTTAAATTATAAGCGCAGCACATATGTGGATGAATTGTGCCTTTGATGATAAAAGCACGAAATTTGGCACATATTTAGGGTATGCCTAGTTAAAGAAGTTTAGCCAAAGGGCATCGTAGATTTAACCCGTGAAAGCAATGGCGCCCATAGTCTATTAGGTTAACTCCATTTGATGGCAAAAAAAAAATTCTTACTTCATTCCAGTTACTAACTCAGCCGGCACAGGATCCACCACACTGGCAAAGAGTTGTGTATGGGAGGGCTGGGTGTACCCTTCTTAGTCAGTCCGCATATATTACCTCTATAATTTGTGTGTTCGGTTAATTTGTTTTTATGCCTGTTTCCTTGGCGGTAATCAGATTTGGATCTGAAAAATTGGGCGACTGTTTAGAGATCCCTTCAGGTTCTCTCAACATGATAGCGCTGTAAGCTTAGCCTGTTTATATTGTTTGTAAATTATTTCAGCACGAGACGCTGATAAATGTGTCCGTACCTTGCCATGGATGTTTGTAAAAATATTGATTTGCTTTTTAGAGTAATCGTCCATGTTGTACATAAGTAGAGGAGTTCCTGTAAGAACATCATGGGGTAAACATTTGTCTGTGCCATAAGCAATACAGTAGGGGAATTGGCCTGTGGAACTATTGATCGACCCATTTATCGAAACTGCTACTTGAGGTAACCAGTCCTCCCATGCCATGTGCATGAGTTTCATAATATCTCAAGAATTTCAAGGATTTTATATTGGTTCTTTAAACCAGACCAGTCGCCTGTGGGTGATAAGTTGTGATGTAGCTTTGTTGGATGCTGTATTGCATGAAAATTTGTGTTAAAGTTTATTCTTAAACTCTGATACGCTGTCGGATAAAATAACCTTGGGTGTCGTGAATGGGTCATATCATATTTTCACTAGAGCGTGGGCTACTGCCTCGGCTGATTTTTCCTGCAAAAGAACTGAAATAACAGATCTGTAGAAGTACGTAAATATAACTTTGGTGTTTCTTCGAAAGTTGTAACAAGTCAATTGCTCTTGTGTAGAAATGACGTTACAGTGGAGCCCTTAGCTCAACACACGATGAACCTTTAGCAATGAGTTGTTCGATGTCTATATTCATGATATTCCAATTCTAAGGTTTTCTTATTTCCGCTAGGCATTTGTCACGTCTGGGATAGCCTGCATGAGGGACATTGTGGCACAGAGTAAGTACAGCCATTCGTAGTGTGTCCTCAACCCATCCGCCAGAACAGAAGAGGTAACTTAAGTAGATAAGCTTCCTCCCCCGACTCTAGAGCAAAAATGACTGTAGTCCACAAGGAATCAAGTCATTGTTCACCCCGTAATTGCGATAGCGTAAACAAAGATACAGACGTAACTGGTCTGGACAAAGCATCAGCGACAACGTTCGCTCGTCATAGAAAGTACTTGAACACGGGGGGCGAATTCTTGAATAGTTAAATACCAGAGTGCGAGTCTGCCTGAAAGGTTTTTCCAAAAGAACAACTCCGCCACAGCTACATGATCCGTATGGACGGTTATGGGATATTAAAAAAATAAATCCAAAGGAAACTTGCAAAAGACCCATAACTTTCGGTGGTGCTTATTGAAGTATCAGAAATACCATAGAGTAACTCAAATAGTTAGAAATGCCAATCAGCATCAGGCGACAGTAATAAAACCTGGAATGTCATAAGTTCTATTCAGAACAGGAACACTCAGCCTTCGGCCCCTCACTCAGCTTTTGTGATAAATGATTCAGTTGTAACGGAACCCTCCCCCATTGTCAACCACTTCAATTAATATTTTATTGATGTTGGCAAAAATCTTGTAGAGAGCATCCCAGATTACCAGGAGGAATTTTGAGCCTACCTCCAAAACAGACAGCAAAATGAGCTACTCTTATCTCCTGTCACAGCAGATGAATTATTTGCCATCATAAAAATGTCCAAACATGCAGCAGCAGGCGAAGACAATATACCAATGAGCACCATTAAGAAAATAGCCCATTTATTACTACCTGTCCGAATACACATTTGTAACTCCTCCTTCACTAGTGGTGTCTTTCCGGATAAACTGAAAACTGCTAAAGTTCACCCAGCAAAAAAAAAAAATCTGGGGACAAAGGTCTCTTCAAGAATTACCGCCTCTTATCAGTCCTCCCAGCCTTGAGTAGGATACTGGAAAAGCTAGCATGTAATACAGTAGACTAAATTCCTTCTGCAATGCCAATAACATCTTCACAGACTTCCAGTTTGGATTTAGAGCTAGAAGGACGGCTGAGAGTGCTCTGCTATCCTTTACTCATGACATTTTAAATTCTTTGATGACAGTCAGTTCACAGTCGGTGTATTCTTGGACCTCACTAAAGCCTTAGATACTGTCGACCATACCATCCTCCTTTCAAAGCTTGAACATTACGGCGTTAGGAACCTGCCCCACAATTGGTTTACC
>NW_024729829.1:5000-11461 GCF_018991925.1 Homarus americanus | reverse complement strand
GGGGAGTATGATTTTCTGCTACTGGTGCAATGCACCAAGCACGATGGATGGCAAAGACCATTTATTCCTTCAAAGTGTGGTTATTCCGTTCTCAGTCTAAGCTTACGCCAAAGGAGAACAGAGGACTAAGAGATTTGTGCATTTTCTTTGCCCGAACATATGTGAAGACTTGGACAACTGCTCCACTTGCTGCAAAGGCACCAAAAGGAGATCTGATGTTACTTAAAGCTCTACAAGACTACAGTACCATCAGCGATGCCATATCAAAGGCAACTTTCCACAAAATGATGAGACACCTCTGGTACTTGTCAGAAGAGTTGGTTGAATTGGCCTTCTTTGATGACGATGTTCTCCCAGCAGTGAAGCACCGCATGTTGGATGCTATGAACATCGTTATTGGAGAAGAAAAGCATGTCAAACGGGTTACAATCAATCCAGACACACTCCAAGTGAAGAACCTATATGATTTCACGACAAAGAACACAAAGTCATTTTTCAAAAAGCTCAACTTGAATACAGATTTCCTGGCTCTCCCAGTAGAACAGTGGAAAGATGATCCTGGCTTCCAAAATGCAAAAGCCAGTGTACAAGCTTTGTCTGTGATCAATGATCATGCAGAAAGAGGAGTAGCCTTAGTCCAAGATTTCTCAGGCCGCATCATCAAGGACGAACAGCAACTGCAGTATCTACTGCAGGCAGTTGCTGACCACAGGAAATCATTCCCTAATGCCCTCAAGCAGACCTTACTGGGCGACAAAGAGTGAGACTGGTCCTCATGCGACCCCTGCCTTGAGTAGCTAATACCCACTTAGACTAAGTGGGGGGGGGGGGCCAGGCTTGGAGGCTAGGAAATGATGTGTTATGAACATTAAGCATAGGCATACTATTGTTAAATTTCATTTGACTTGAGTAACCTCTAATTATTAAGATATTTAAAAAAATATTTTACAGGCAATGTTTCTACCAAAAATGGAAACTTTTGCCAGGGTCTGTGACAAAAAAATGGCAAATTTTGTTTTTTGCCCCAAAATAGGACCACCCTAATATATATATATATATATATATATATATATATATATATATATATATATATATATATATATATATATATATATATATATATATATATATATATATATATATATATATATATATATTGTTACGAACAACACCATCAATTGTCATGATCTACCTACCCAGCACTACGAACCACGCCATCTATTGTCCTGATCTACCTACCCAGCACCACGAGCAACGCCATCTAGGGACGAAACCCGAGTATGACTACTCTTAGTTACCACTCCGGGGTTTCCCTTCTCCATATCCTGGTTGTTGCGTCCCCCCCCTCAAAGTCTTCTTCGTCAGCTCCAGTTCGATGAGAGTTCAGTTCACTCTGGGAAGTGACCACAGGATCACCTATCCTGGAAACCTACGGCACAGTGACTACCTACCTTCTTCTACAATACTCAGCCTTACTCGTCAGCCATCTCAGCTCCGCACTTAAGTATTTGTAATCTTATATTGCCTCCCACCTCCACCTTGCTTCACGATTGTTTTATGTTGTATTAATATGTATATACTCTTAATGTTTAGGTTAAGTATGGTTAAGGGTAATTTATAGAAAGCTGAATATTTTGTTAAGGAATTTATGGTACTTTATTATACACAACGAAAACTCGCATCCTTTGTTCACCCTTTTATAGTCCGATTGTCTTTGTTTTTTTATTGTTGTTGCCTGTTGGGATCTGGGTAGACTTTTAACTATATTCTAAATCCCCAACTCGTGACAAATGGCGACTGTGACAGGACCCGACCTTAAGTGCCATATTTCTTAACCCCCTTGTTACTCATTGTTAATTATTCCTCCCAGTCACTTCTGTTCACAATTGCTTTACGGTGGTTTAAAGTTTTCTTCATATGTGTGTGCATATATTGGTATTACCGTACAGTAAGAGTGACAGACGTAGGATATTAGGTTACAAGTGTCATAAGGCTTACCTGTTATTACACGTGGCAGTCGTGTAGTAAGTCTTATCGAGTGTAGGGAAGAATCCGGATCTGTTTAATGCCGTACCCTCACTCCAGAAGAGGCTGTTCCATAGTCACTAGTTTAGGGTGAAGTGATATCTTGGGATGCCCCGCTCTACCAGGACCCCATAATTATAAAGCCTCAATTATTGTTCTTCACATTAGCTCATTCGGGGTCAATAATCAAGTAACTCAAGGGTTGTTAATCCGGATCTTTATATTAATGCCGTAATACGCCCTTCCTGTTTACTCAAGGGTTGTTAATCCGGATCCTTATACAAATGCCTTAATACGCCCTTCCTGTTTACTCAAGGGTTGTTAATCCGGATCCTTATATAAATGCCGTAATACGCCCTTCCTGTTTCAAGTATCTAAGGGTTGTTAATCCGGATCCTTATATAAATGCCGTAATACGCCCTTCCTGTTTCAAGTATCTAAGGGTTGTTAATCTGGATCTTTATATAAATGCCGTAATACACCCTTCCTGTTTACTCAGGGTTGTTAATTCGGATCCTTATATTAATGCCATAATACGCCCTTCCTGTTTACTCAAGGGTTGATAATCCGGATCTTTATATTAATGCCGTAATACGCCCTTCCTGTTTACTCAAGGGTTGTTAATCCGGATCTTTATATTAATGCCGTAATACGCCCTTCCTATTTCAAGTATCTAAGGGTTGTTAATCCGGATCTTAATATTAATGCCGTAATACACCCTTCCTGTTTACTCAAGGGTTGTTAATCCGGATCTTTATATAAAATGCCGTAATACGCCCTTCCTGTTTCAAGTATCTAAGGGTTTTTAATCCGGATCTTTATATTAATGCTGTAATACGCCCTTCCTGTTTCAAGTATCTAAGGGTTGTTAATCCGGATCTTTATATAAATGCCGTAATACGACCTTCCTGTTTCAAGTATCTAAGGGTTGTTAATCCGGATCTTTATATAAATGCCGTAATAAGCCCTTCCTATTCCAAGTCTCTTATCCTTATCTAAGGATCTTATCAGAAGAACAATATTCAGAAGTGTAATTTCCCTAGGTATAACTTGGTAGTTCTGGAGGAGTGGAAGAGCAAGATACCATTTCACATCTTGAAGCATGTGGAGGAGCGTGGAGAGGTTAATTTAAGACGTGCGGCAGAGCTGGCTGATGCGTACGCCGTCCTGGTGGAGTCACTGTGCCGTAGGGAACGTGGTACTTTCCGGCATGTTAGGTCCTCCTCTGATGATAACCTTGGGGGCGTGAGTGGTAGGTCGAAAGGTCCCACACCTACCCCCCCCCTGATGCAACCAAGTTTACTTGTTCTTACTGTAAAAACCCAGGCCATACGATCCAGACTTGTAAACACCCAAAGTGTCGAATTGCTAAAATTAGTTCCCTGGATCCCAAATTCAAACCAATAGCAACCACCAATGTGGAAAGGCCCCATCAGGATCTCTTCTCTTCATTTACCTATGAGGGAAAAATTTCAATCATAGAGGGGTCTCGTTCTTTCCCTATTCGTATACTACGTGATACGGGCGCAGCACAATCTATCCTCTCGTTTAACGTCATTCCTGATATATCGACCGCATTTACTAATGAGTGTTCTAATTTCAGATCTCTCATCCCATTATTCCTATCCCTTGGCTAAAGTGCACCTCCAATGTCCCTTGATTACTGGGGAAGTGCAAGTAGCCATTAGGAAAGATCCAATGCCTGTGAGCGGCATTCATTTATTATTGGGTAATGACTTGGTAGGAGATCTAGTGGTTCCCAACATAAAGACAGTCGACTCTCCCTTACCTGTCAACTCCACCACTGACCTTGAAGAAACTATTCCTCACCTTTTCCCATCTTGTTCTGTCACCCGGTCACAGAGTGTGCGAAATGGGCCCTCTTCATCTAAAACCACCTCCAATATCTTCCTACCCACAGAAGATCTGTACAATAAGACCATTAGTAAGGATGAGCTCATTAAAGCCGAACAATCTGATCCATCTTTGTTTAAACAGGTGATGAAAGACCTCAGTGTTGACCATTGTACATCTTCGGTTTACCACCCACACTCCCAAGGTTGCTTGGAACGGTTCCATCAAAACTTTCAAATCAATGCTAATAAACTATCTCCCCTCAACTATATAGTCCATACTCCTGATCTCAGGAAAGATTCACAACTTGTTCACATTAATCTCATGAAACTTTACCATTCCAGGCAGTCAGAGGAAGACATCCCAGAGGCTATAAGCCTACCTGTATTGCATACGGTTTTGTCAGGGCTGGAGCCGGAGACAGATGACATGGACCTATTGGAGAATTTAGACTTCCCTCTACTTAAAGAAAACCCTGCTAACAGTCACATACTCAACAACTTGGATGAGTATTTTTCTGTTCTGAATCCATCTCAAGCAAAAGATCTCACTAAGTTATTATCAACATTTCCTAAAGTCACGTCAGACCTCCCAGGGTTTTGCAATATACTTAAACATGATATTAAGCTAATCTCAGATGATGTACAACCCATTAGGCAATCAGCATATCGACTAAATCCACAAAAATGAGAGATTATGAAAAAGGAGGTAGATTTTTTGTTAAAACATAACTTAGCTGAGCCTAGTACCTCCCCCTGGGCTTCACCTTGCCTTCTCATTCCAAAATCCGTTAGCACTTTTCGATTCTGTACCGATTATCGTAAAGTGAACCAGGTCACTGTCTCAGACTCCTACCCTTTACCTTTGATTGAAGGTATAATAGACAGCATAGGCTGTGCCAAATTTATATCTAACCTGGGCCTGTTGAAAGGATATTATCAAGTGGGACTCACGGATAGGGCAAAAATAATCTCAGCATTTATAACTCCATTTGGTCTTTTTCAATATTTGGTTATGGCGTTTGGCCACATTCCAGAGGGCCATCAATTACCTAATTCAGGACCTAGGTGGGACGTTCGCCTACCTGGATGACCTGGTGGTGGTGTCGGACGGCTGGGACGAACATCTGGTGCGTTTGGAGATACTGTTCGCACGACTGCAAGAGACTGGATTCACCATAAACCTGGCTAAATCTGCTTTTGGCCGGGCCTCAGTGACTTACCTGGGACATATCGTTGGGCATGGTATGGTGAGACCCAAGGACGCAAACGTTAAAGCCATCTTGTCCTTCCCCACTCCAAGGACGAGGAAGGAACTCATGCGCTTCCTGGGGATGTGCGGCTACTACCGTCGGTTCTGCAGTAACTTCTCCAGCGTGGCCGGACCCCTCACAGACCTTACCAGTTCTGCGGTCCCTTACATCTGGAACCAGAGGTGCGACCAGTCTTTCCACCGCCTCAAAGCCTTCCTTGCCTCCAAGCCTTCCTTGCCTCCAAGCCTGTAGTCCACCCCCCTGACTACACCTTGCCCTTCCATCTGCAAATCGACGCTAGCGGTGTCGGAGTGGGGGCTGTGCTCCTACAACCCGACCCAACCACTGATGTCCTTCACCCTGTGGCATACTACTCTGCCAAGTTGAAAAAACATCAGACCAACTACTCGACCATAGAGAGGAGGCCCTGGCTCTGGTGTTGGTAATAAAAAAGTTTGAATGTTACCTCCAGTCTTGCCCATAAACAACCCTAGTCTTCACCGACCATAACCCACTCACGTTCATCCAAACCAACAAGACCTCCAACCAGCGAATCCTCCGCTGGGCTCTCCTCACCCAGCCCTAAAATCTACAAGTCCGGCACATAAAGGGGGTGGACAACCTGATTGCGGACTCCTTATCCCGAGCTCCAGTGGAAATGTTGCAGCTACTCTCCAGACGCACCAGGTGGTCACCTCCTTCGCGCCCGCGCTTCGGAGGTCTTTGGAGGGGGGGGGTGTGTTACGAACCACACAATCAATTGTCATGATCTACCTACCCAGCACTACGAACCACGCCATCTATTGTCCTGATCTACCTACCCAGCACCACGAGCAACGCCATCTAGGGACGAAACCCAAGTATGACTACTCTTAGTTACCACTCCGGGGTTTCCCTTCTCCATATCCTGGTTGTTGCGTCCCCCCCTCAAAGTCTTCGTCGTCAGCTCCAGTTCGATGAGAGTTAAGTTCACTTTGGGAAGTGACCACAGGATCACCTATCCTGGAAACCTACGGCACAGTGACTACCTACCGTCTTCTACAATACTCAGTCTTACTCGTCAGCCATCTCAGCTCCGCACTTAAGTATTTGTAATCTTATATTGCCTCCCACCTCCACCTTGCTTCACGATTGTTTTATGTTGTATAAATATGTATATACTGTTAATGTTTAGGTTAAGTATGGTTAAGGGTAATTTATAGAAAGCTGAATATTTTGTTAAGGAATTTATGGTACTTTATTATACACAACGAAAACTCGCATCCTTTGTCTACCCTTTTATAGTCCGATTGTCTTTGTTTTTTTATTGTTGTTGCCTGTTGGGATCTGG
>NW_024729829.1:0-2500 GCF_018991925.1 Homarus americanus | reverse complement strand
GGCAGTGGCACGAAAGATGGGAATTACAGAGCCCAAACCCTTTAATGCTTCCTCTGGGTGGTTACAGAGGTTTAAGATCCGGAACAAGATCACCAATATAAACATTGGTGGTGAAGAAGCGAGTGCTGATCGTGCTGCGGCTCGGGAATTTCCTCCGTTTTTACGTGAGATTATGGAGGAAGGACAGTACTGTACAGTGACGACCAGGTGTTTAACATGGACGAATCTGGTCTTTTCTGGAAAAAACTACCTTCCAAGTCCTTCGTTGTGAAGAATGCCAGCAGGATTCGGGGCCGGAAAATGCAGAAGGAACGCATCACCGTCCTGTTTACCACTAATGCCTCCGGTACCTGTAAGCTCAAGTTATCGGTGATCCACACAGCCCGCAAGCCGCACGCCTACAAGAGCATGGACATGACCAAGCTAAATGTCCACTGGCTGACCGCACGTAAGGCATGGATGTTCTCTACACTGTCCCTCTCCTGGTTTGATGACTGTTTTGTTCCCGATGTAAAAAAATTCTGTGAGCGACAGAATGTGCCATTCAATATTTTGTTGCTGCTGGACAACGCACCAGGACACTCGCCCCTACTGTTAGATCGTCACCCCAACGTAAAAGTGGTCTTCCTTCCTCCCAACACTACGTCATTAATCCAGCCCATGGACCAGGAGTTGATCTGCAATGTAAAAGCTGCATTCTCAACAAAAAAATTCCAGCTCCTGAACGACTACACCAACACCAGGAAAGAGTTGCGTAACCTGAGTGACACCACCACCGATAGCAAGAGCGAAGAAGATGAGGATCAACAGTTGGAACAGCAAAAAAATACTGTTCAAACAATTCTGGAGAGTATTTAACATCAAGAAAGCTGTGGACTTCTTGGTGGAGTCATGGGATCAGCTGTCTATTGTTACAATTCGTCACGCATGGAGACATGTGTTGCATGGAATACCAGGTGAGAGGAGGAGTCAATCTGTGACTGGTGAGGTTCAGAATGTTGCAGTAGCAGTGGACCTTGCCAGAGAAGCTGCGCAGACTGTTACAGTTCCAGGCTTCTCCGAGACCACCAACGACGACATCCTGGAGGTGATCAGAGATCCTGAAGTGACTGCCGACGAGATGTTGGAAGAAGAACACGTCAGTGAAGAGGAGGAAGAAGGTGCGTCATTCTCCGAAGAACACAATTTAAGTCATAGTGATATTAAGGGTGCCATGGAGTGTGCAGAGAAGATGAAATCCTTCCTTTCCCGCGACAATGACGATGACCGCTATGAAGTCTTCCATACCCGGCTGGTGCAGGCTATGGAGCCGTACATCAAGGTGTATCACGACAACATCAACGCCAGCCGTCAGCAAAGCATAACAAATTTCTTCGCCCGCAACCCACCACAGCCAGCCCAAGCCAGTAATAGTGACAGTGAAGATGACTTTGAGGGATTTGTCAGGGAAGCCCTGACAACTGTAAGTGACAGTGATGGTGATTCACCTAGAAATGGTGATTCACCTGAGGGCCAGTAATCTGCCCTCTTAACATAAGACCAACCTCCATCCAGTATGCCGACCCATCTCTTATACTACGTAAAGATTACACACACCATATTTTTAGTTTTCTAACATACTGTTTTCTTATAATAACCTTTATCTTTCTTCTAACCCTCTTCTATTCTTGTTTTTCACCATCATAAAGTTAAAGATCCCCAATTTTTCCACAACAGATTTGTATGTAAATCAAAAGTGAGTTTGGGATCAACGCAGACTCAATTTTAATTAATCCCATATGTTATATTTATTCACACTTTTAAATATTCTCACTTTCCAATGCCCTCCAGGTTACATTACTTGTAAGTGAGGTTATTATGTGTGCCATATATATATATATATATATATATATATATATATATATATATATATATATATATATATATATATATATATATATATATATATATATATATATATATATATATATATATATAGTCATGCACCGGTTAATGTCTTAGATACGTTTTTGGAAACGTGACGTTAACTGAAATGGACGTTGTCCGATCATCACATAAACTTTGTATTTATACTTACGTGTATGTGGAATACTATATACGTACATATACACTTTTACTCTTAAATCACTACTGTAATGTGATACAGGTGATTAATTTTTATCTCTTGTGCAAAATACATGACGTTTATATTAAAATTATTCACTGTTTTACAAGGATTCCAGCAACGCCGGGCAGATGGGGGAGAGAGAGGGTGGGAGCGAGCGAGTAGGCGTGGGGGGAGGGGAGGTAGTACGTTTGACAGTTGGCACAGGCCCAGGTCTAACGCGTGTATATTTATCAGTTCTTAAGTGACTAAGCTTCTCTCTTATAAAAAGCCAGTGAAATGACCTGGGTGAACATAATTAACATGCTGGGATTCTTGTAACATACTGATTAATTTGAATATAAACATGCTATAATTTGTACTAGACAAAACAATTTTAGTACCGTAATCAAATTA
>NW_024729828.1:0-15910 GCF_018991925.1 Homarus americanus | reverse complement strand
TAGGTTAACTTGGGTTGATTTACAGGGTAGATTGGGTTGAGTTAGGTTAAGGTAGGTCAGGTCAGGGCAGGTCTGTTTTAACTAGATATTATCAACATACACCTAACACAGATATTCTCCGTGTCTTCTGCAGCAAGTCGGCTCCTGACGGGTGCTGCAGGGGCTGTACAGTTCTCAGAGCCGCGCTACTGCCTGAGGACGCCCCGCCTGGTCTGAGGGTCACGCAAGTCTTCGCTTCACACAAAGAGGGTAAGAACCTTGTGTGTGTGTATGTGATTATTATTATTATTATTATTATTATTATTATTATTATTATTATTATTATTATTATTATTATTATTATTATCATTATTATTATTATCGCTATTATTATTATTATAATTATTATTATTATTATTATCATTATTATTATTATTATTATTAATATTATTATTATTATTATTATTATTATTATTATTATTATTATTATTATTATTATTATTATCGTTATTATTATTATCGCTATTATTATTATTATTATTATTATTATTATTACTATTATTATTATTATTATTATTATTATTATTATTATTATTATTATTATTATTATTATTATTATTATTATTATTATTATTATTATTATTATTATCGTTATTATTATTATCGTTATTATAATTATTATTATTATTATTATTATTATTATTATTATTATTATTATTATCATTATTATTATTATTATTATTATTATTATTATTATTATTATTGTTGAGAGGCTGCGAAGGATTTTTAAACGTGTATATGACAGAGTTTTATGTTTATTGTACGTGTTCATGACAGCTTCAGGATTTTGTACGCGGTGTGTATGATATTTTTTCCCACTTGTCTGTCTGTTTATAAATTTTGTATCAGTAATTATTTTTTTAGGCTTATTATAAATGCTTCTTAGGACCCGATAATATTTTAACACTGATTAATTAATGGTTAACTCAGGTAGGTTTTATTACGGTGGATTGAAGGTGAAAATCAAGGTATTAATTAGGATGTAAATAAGATATCCAGGTGGGTAATAATATGTTAATTGAGATAAAAGATATGACCTGTTAATGATATAAAACTGTGCATTAATAACTACGGTCATTAATCGCTTGCTTTAAAACTAATCGTTACAATAGATATCAAGAATTAGTTATAAAGTGAGTTAGAATTGTGTTAGGAGTTAGTGTGTTAGTTAATGCCAGTTGTAATGAGTTAGTTAATGGTTGTTGTTGTCGAGGTAAAACAAGTTGGAAATATACAGTAAGTTTTATTTTACATAATTTTATGAAGAATGAAATATAGGATAGACAATGAGTTATCTGAAGAGCAAAATAGATCTAAATGGTGATAAGGAACTGGAGAAAGCGTTATTGGTTTGAGAATTTTGAGTGAAAGGACTTTAGAGAGGTCGAAAGAAATTTTTACATCTTCTTTGTTGTTATTGAAAAAGCTTTTGATAGAGTAATGCACAATAAACTTACAGAGGTCTTGGATAAAATAGGCATTAATGAAGGAGATATTGGAATTCTAGCAAGATCTTTACTGGCAACAGGAGGCTGCAGTGTTAGACAGGGAGTAAGACAAGGCTGTGTTCTGTGTCCAACATTGTATAATATATGTTCACAATTATTAATGAGAGAAGTTATAAGTGATATTGAAGGACTAAAAGTTAATGGTAAAGTAATATAGAATAAACGATATGTTGTTGATACTGTTCTTATCACAGATAGTGAAGAGGCATTACAAAAACTGGTTAACAGATCAGTGGAAAAAGGTGAAAATATGGTTTAAGAATTAATGCTGTAAAGACTAAGGCAATGGTTGTTTATATATTGGAAATAAATCCTAAAATGAAAGTCATGGTCGCCAACAGGGAACTTAAACAAGTGAAAAATGTTGTGTATTTGGGAAGTAACATTAGCTGTGATGGTAGATGAACGGGAGAAATCATACCAAGAATAGGTCAGGCAATAACACCATTTAATAACATAAAAGACCTAATGGTAAGGGACATTAACGTCAATTAAAGAAAAAGGTCTGCTGAAAGGCTTTATATGACAAGGACTGTTGTATGGGTCAGAAGCGTGGACACTTTCAGCAGACACCAGACAGAGGTTGTGGAGGCCTTTGACGTGTGGTGTTATAGGCGAATGTTAAGAATAAGTCAGGGGAAGGCAGAGACTGAGATGGGTGGATGAAACTAAAAACTGGGTTTTCAGAGAGATACAAAACCTTGGAGGATTGGTAAAAACAGCCCGAGATATGAGGACGGTACTCTGACTGATTGATATTCTGTAATCTTTAAGTACTTACGATAATAAAAGTTTGATTAATAAGATGTTGAAGTATTTTTTACGTGCTAGAAAATATTAGTCTAAGTGCTATGTATTTACCGTGTTAGAAATACGTATAAATGACTAAGATATGTCGACAATGTAAGTCTTGGTCAGAGTATTCATTGCTCGGGTCAAATGAGCGTCTCAGTGTCAAAAACTAGAGCGTGAACCAGTATATGGGAATCAAATGAGCATCTCAGTGTCAACAAACTAGAGCGTGAACCAGTATAGGGGAATCAAATGAGCATCTCAGTGTCAAAAACTAGAGCGTGAACCAGTATAGGGGAATCAAATGAGCATCTCCATGTCAACAAACTAGAGCGTGAACCAGTATAGGGGAATCAAATGAGCATCTCCGTGTCAACAAACTAGAGCGTGAACCAGTATAGGGAATCAAATGAGCATCTCCATGTCAACAAACCCGAGCGTGAACCAGTAGGGAATCAAAATGACATCTCAGTGTCACCCAAACCAGAGCTGAACCAGTATAGGGGAATCAAATGAGCATCTCAGTGTCAACAAACTAGAGCGTGAACCAGCATAGGGGAATCAAATGAGCATCTCAGTGTCAACAACCAGAGCGAACCAGTATAGGAATCAAATGAGCATCTCAGTGTCAACAAACAAGACCGTGAACCAGCATAGGGAATCAAATGAGCATCTCAGTGTCAACAAAACTAGAGCGTGAACCAGTATAGGGGAATCAAATGAGCATCTCAGTGTCAACAAACTAGAGCGTGAACCAGTATAGGGGAATCAAATGATCATCTCAGTGTCAACAAACTAGAGCGTGAACCAGTATAGGGGAATCAAATGAGCATCTCAGTGCCAACAAACTAGAGCGTGAACCAGTATAGGGGAATCAAATGAGCATCTCCATGTCAACAAACTAGAGCGTGAACCAGTATAGGGGAATCAAATGAGCATCTCAGTGCCAACAAACTAGAGCGTGAACCAGTATAGGGGAATCAAATGAGCATCTCCGTGTCAACAAACTAGAGCGTGAACCAGTATAGGGGAACTGCAATGAGCATCTCAGTGTCACCAAACTAGAGCGTGAAACCAGTATAGGGAATCAAATGAGCATCTCAGTGTCAACAAACCAGAGCGTGAACCAGCATAGGGAATCAAATGAGCATCACAGTGTCAACAAAATTAGAGCGTGAACCAGCATAGGGGAATCAAATGACATCTCCGTGTCAACAAACCAGGAGCGTGAACCAGTATAGGGGAATCAAATGAGCATCTCCATGTCAACAAACTAGAGCGTGAACCAGTATAGGGGAATCAAATGAGCATCTCAGTGTCAACAAACTAGAGCGTGAACCAGTATAGGGGAATCAAATGAGCATCTCAGTGTCAACAAACTAGAGCGTGAACCAGTATAGGGGAATCAAATGAGCATCTCAGTGTCAACAAACTAGAGCGTGAACCAGTATAGGGGAATCAAATGAGCATCTCAGTGTCAACAAACTAGAGCGTGAACCAGTATAGGGGAATCAAATGAGCATCACAGTGTCAACAAACTAGAGCGTGAACCAGTATAGGGGAATCAAATGAGCATCTCAGTGTCAACAAACTAGAGCGTGAACCAGTATAGGGGAATCAAATGAGCATCTCAGTGCCAACAAACTAGAGCGTGAACCAGTATAGGGGAATCAAATGAGCATCTCAGTGTCAACAAACTAGAGCGTGAACCAGTATAGGGGAATGAAATGAGCATCTCAGTGTCAACAAACAAGAGCATGAGTCAGTATACCTCGCCAGGGTGGACGAAACTTTGTACACTGACACTCACACGTCTCCTCAGAATAAACTACACAGCAGGCAACTTATTTTTTTTTTCTTTGTCGGTCGTATTAATTTCCGTAGCGTCAGGAGGTGAAGGTAAAGCATTACTGTTCTTTGTTACTTCGTGTTACCCAGACGAGTTTGTGACAGAGTATTTATTTAGGGTCTTTTATTCCTGTCTGTACTGTAGACATTAATTAGGTCACAACATGAGATATGCTGGAAGGGGGGGGGGGGGAGTTAGTCCAACTTTTTCATATTAATATAATTTTAGGGGATTTATTATATATTATTATAGAAAATAAGTCAAAATTGTATCACTAACTTCTATAATTGAGACGTATTTTATATTTGTTATTATTGTAAGTACTTCTCATAGGTGTGGCAGACTTGTTAGGTGGCAGTAAGAATATAATGTAGCAAATATTAAGCGGCGGTACATTGACACACGTTCACAGCTCAGGCGCGAACCAGGAACCATCAGGATGGGAGACGAGCACTGTATCCACTAGCCCACCGCCCATTATACACTTATAAGAATGTTTAATTATCTTTTACTAGTTATATGCATATTAAAGGAAAGATAATTAATTAAAAAAAATATAAGTGAAGTAAATAAATGAATAATACACTACAGAATATAAACACAAAGTAATTTATTTTATATTATTTACTCGTGGGTCATATGTGATTATCTTAAAGATGATAAACACTGATTCTCGTTATAACTTAAATTAGAATAACAATATGAAATAACACACTTTTTAAACACACAAATATCATAGTAAAGTAAAGAGTGTAGTCACATTATTTACACAAACCATAAACAGATGATACCACATATTGATAAAAGATCCCAAGATTATTTTGTCCACATTCTTATTCATTATAGTACGGTATAAAATTTCTATTTTATAAAGACGTATAATTCTGCAACTATCGATGTATATAATTTTGTATATAATTATAATCGTGTGTATAATGTGTTTCATGAGAGTGATTTTAATAATTATTTGCTTCAATATGATAGAAATTAGAGCAGAAATTTTGTATGTGTGTGTTCAGTTGAGTGAACACCCTAATGATTGTTCAATGGTGAGTAGTTCAGTTCATTTAGCAGATTAATAGGAGTGAGAGTAAAGAGTGAACACACACACACACACACACACACACACACACACACACACCTGCACCTACCAGCCCCCCTTCCCACTGACTTAGTAGAAGAATTTGAAGTAGCAAAACGCCTGGGTAAACTAAAATTAAAACGCTCTACCACCCCCATTGACTTACCAATGAAACTCTTCAAGGAGTTCTCCCCGGAGCTTGCTAAACCCCTCTGCTCCATCATCAATGCTTCTCTCAGCCAAGCCAGATGCACAGCTGACTGGAAGACCTCTTATGTATCACCAGTGCCCAAGTCAACCAGCCCACAAACCTTAAATCAGCTACGACCTATTGCAATCACCCCAATACCCAGCCTAATCTGTGAAAGTTTTGTGTTCGACTGGGCTTATGCTGATATTGCAGGAGTCGTAGACCCTCAGCAATTTGGCAACATGAAAACTTCCTCCACCACTCACTGTCTTGTCAGCTTTCTCGATTACATATACCGCCATCTCGAGAAACGAAAACGTCTGTAGCTTGCTCACGCTTCTTCATTGATTTCACTAAAGCGTTCGACCTAGTCGACCACAATATAATCATCAACAAAGCTATTAACCTCGGGCTTCGGAGAAGTCTTATACCATGGCTTACAGACTTCCTCAGTGACCGACGCCAAGCTGTACGCTTCCGAGGGGCTGTGTCCACCTTTCAGTCACTCACCTGTGGCGTCCCCCAAGGCACCAAGATGGGACCACTCTGCTTCCTTATGCTCATCAATGATGCCCTAAGAGAAAACCCTGCTCGCTGGAAATATGTCGACGACTCCACCATTGGGATCAGCGTCAACAATTCTGCTCCCAACTATACCGCCCTTCAGGATTTATTGAACAGTCTCCAAAGCTGGGCCACCAACAACCATGTCACCATCAACCATACCAAGACCATGGTTATGCACATCAACCTCCCCTCCGACATTGTCCCACCTCCTTCCATTACCCTAGGTCCGAACACACTCCAGGTTGTAGATTCCACGAAGCTCCTCGGCGTCACCATAGACAACAAACTAAATTGGAAACCACACGTCAGTGAAGTTGTCAAATCCTCCAGTTTCCGTCTCCACCTCCTCCGCCGACTCAAGTCCCTCGGAGTTCCCGCACACGAGCTCCTCAGTGTATACACAACATTCATACTTCCCAAGCTCACCTATGCCTCCCCCACCTGGTCTCCCTCCCTAAATGCCACACAACGTAAACACCTAGAAAAAGTGCAAAAGAGGGCATGCAAGATTATTCTCGCCCCTTCCTACTCCACATATCAAGAAGCGCTCAACACACTGACCCTTTCGACTCTCACTGACCATCACCACGACCTCATCTGCAAATTTGATAAGAAGCTTCTACACCATCCTCGACACCGGCTCCTACTACCACCTGAGATCCCTAGCCCGAGAATTGTTGTTCGACACCACAACCGCATCCAGCCCATACGTGCACGAACTGATCGCTATAAGAACAGCCCAGTCCCAACCATTGTAAAAATTATCAATAACTTGTAATAAACCAGTGTATTCACTCCCAGTAAACACTACTCCTTGCACTGTCACTATGTTGAAATGCCCTGTAGTTTGAGCTTTTCCCCATCTAGTTATTATATGTCTTATTTGTGTCACTTATGTTACTTGTATATTGTTTGTAATTCGAAACCCATTCCCCACATATGTAACTGTATATTTTCAGCCTTCTGGCTGCCAAGCTCTTTCAATAAACCGTTAATTATTATTATTATTATTATTACACACACACACTCTCTCTCTCTCTCTCACAATAAAAGGACAAACAGACAGACAGAAACAGACAGACATACACAGACAGACAGACAGACAGAAATGATAATAAAACAAGTGATAATGGACACAAACAGTAAAAGACCCGTTTGTTGGGACATCTGACAAGTGCTGGTGTAGTGTCCATTTTTCCCCTAGTATGTCCGTCAACTGTGTCCCTTGTCAACACTGTGGGATGGAATAAATCATGTAACTATATATACTGGATATGATAACCTAGATTATCCTGGGAAAAAATGCAATTGGTTCCTAAAATGCTGTTAGGCTAGGTTAGGTTAGTTTAGGTTTTTTTAGGTTAGGTTAGGCTAGATCTGCGTTAATTGATGGTTGTAGTGTTTTAGGGGAGGGAGGTGTGTGTGTGTGTGTGTGTGTGTGTGTGTGTTAGAGGGGGAGCTGATTGGCTATTGTTTTCTCCCTGGCGTGTGCTGATTGGATTGGTCCTTGTCACCCATTGTGTGTGTTGATTGGTCCTTGTCTACCATGACGTGTGTTAACAGGTCCATGTCCTCAATGACGTGTGTTGATTGGTCCTTGTCTTTCACGACGAGTGTGTTGATTGGTTCTTCTCGTTCATGACGTTTGTGTTGATCGCTCCTTCTACATTTGACGTGTGGTGATTGGTTCAGTTTCAGTATGACGTCGACTATTGTTCCTCCACTGTTAGGTCACGTTAGATCAGGCCTTGTGACGTCCGTGCTAATATTCCACCAATCACAGTGGGAGTGTTCATGTTCTACCAATCACCGTGTATATCAGGATCAGCGAATCATCATATTGGTCAATTTCTTTTCGTTATATTTATAAGAAAACCTGAGTAGTGTTTCATTATAGTAAGTTAGGTTAGGTTAGGTTTGGTTAGGTTAGGTTAGGATGATGTGGATGGTCTTGGTTAAGTTAAAGAGGGTGTAGGTGTGGAGCGTGAAGGTGTGGAGCGTGAAGGTGTGGAAGGTGTAGGTGTGGAAGGTGTAGGAGTGCTGGAGGAGGAGACAGTGTAATCATGTTTTCTCTCTCTCTCTCTCTCTCTCTCTCTCTCTCTCTCTCTCTCTCTCACTTGGTATTCCAGGTGGTAGACGGCGGACCACTACACATTCTCCCCTGTACCGAAATCGTTCCAGTGTGCGTGAAGACCTTTTACTTTTGATCGCTAGCTTTGCATACTCGGCACTACCAAAAAATAAATTGGAATCCTCACTCTGCGGTTTCCATTTGCTTTCTTTTGGGTTTTTTGTTCGTTAAATTGGTCCAGGATAACGAAAATCACAGGAAATGTTTAATTTATGTGTTTTTTTTAGGGTTTACTTTTAATGGGAAATTGGAAAGTTGTTTTTAACGTGTTATTTGTGGTTTATATTCCAATTTAAATCACAAATACACTTTACTTTTATGTGATTTTTTTATTGGTAATTTTGTCTGGAAATAAGATTTTTTTTTTAATTTGATTTTCTGGAGGTTTTTGTTGAAGAGAAATAACAAATAACCGTTTTTTTAATGTGATTTCTGGGTTATTTTTTCTCGTTAGTTATATGATTATTTTTCTAGAGTTTTTGATTATTTTTCTAGAGTTTTTCCAACCCATATAAAATTTTTTTTCCAACTAAGACTTTTTTCCCAGACAAGTGAAATTTTCCCCGGTAAGAGATATTTTTCCCCAATAAGAGACATTTTTTCCAGGCCAGAGACCATTTTTTTCCCACCCAAGAGACATTTTTTCCAGGCCAGAGACCATTTTTTTCCCACCCAAGAGACATTTTTCCCAGTCCAGAGACCATTTTTTCCCAGCTAACACATTTTTCCAGGGCAAGAGACATTTACCGACCCCCATTAATTCTTCTGGCTGATAAGAACAGAGAGAGAAAGAGACAGAGGCAGAGATAAACGAGAGACAGAGAAAGGACAGATAAACGGGAGAGACAAGAGAAACACAGATAACGACAGATAGACAGATAGACAGAAAGAGACAGTTAGTAATCATTAGTCAACGATGGAATTCGATTTATGTGCAATCAATTGTTATCAGAACGTCAGAAAGATATCCAATGGGAAAATTAATTCATCAATCAAGGTGTTATCATCATATCAAGGTGTTATCATCATATCAAGGAATATCATCATATCAAGGTGTTATCGTCATGTCAAGGTGTTATCATTATATCAAGGTGTTATCATCATATCAAGGAATATCATCATATCAAGGTGATATCATCATATCAAGGTGTTATCATCATATCAAGGTGTTATCGTCATGTCAAGGTGTTATCATCATATCAAGGTGTTATCATTATATCAAGGTGTTATCATTATATCAAGAGTGTTATCATCATGTCAAGGTGTTATCATCATATCATGGTGTTATTATTATATCAAGGTGTTATCATTATATCAAGGTGTTATCATCATATCAAGGTGTTATCATATCATGGTGTTATCATTATATCAAGGTGTTATCATTATATCAAGGTGTTATCATTATATCAAGGTGTTATCATCCTGTCGTAGGGTTGGCGACCACAGCCCTCAACTCCACAAACAAATTGCCTCGAGTTGTGTTTACCAATCCTGGCCTGATGTCTTACCTCTCCTGGGAACACCACAACCTGTAATGCCGCTCAGTCGTCAGTCAGTCTCTCTCTCTGGGCCTCCCACCTTTATCTTTCCCTATTAATATCTCCCCCATTATCACCCCTTATTTTTTACTCATTATCTCTATTCATTATCTCCCCATTTTACCCATTATCTCTATCATTATTTCCCCATTTTACCTATTATCTCTATCATTAGCTCCCCATTTTACCCATTATCTCTATCATTATCTCCCCATTTTACCCTTTATCTCTATTCATTATCTCCCCATTTTACCCATTAGCTCTATCAATATCTCCCCATTTCACCCATTAATATTTCAACCTGTAATCGTCTCAGTTCATTAATAGGGTTTCTGTCCATGCAAGGCCAGGTATAATAATCATAGAGCCTCATTAGGTTAAATCATAGAGAATCATTAGGTTAAATCATAGAGCCTCATTAGGTTAAATCATAGAGTTTTATTAGGTTAAATCATAGAGCCCTCTGACCCAGCTTGTAGAAGGTCGTGCCCGCAAGTGCTCCCGTTAGAGACCAAGGAAAATGGCCGCCTTGGATCGTTGTGTCTTGGGGGAAGAGGAGGGGAGTGTGGGGAAAGACGACCTCCTTGCCACTCTGTTAAGGCACCTGGGGCAGTTGAGAAGTGAGGTTGACACTCTAAAGGGGGAAAATGAAGCCCTCAGGACAGAACTCCTTCAGGTAGGTGTCCTGCCTAGCAGGACACCTGCGAAGGAGGAGCAGGCGTGGAGAGTGGTTGTCTCCAAGGGGACTAGGGTCAGGCTCAGGAAAGCTGACCAGGGTGTGGAGTGTAGTAACCCTTACCAGGTGCTACAGGAAGCTGGCGAGGAAGAGAAGAGGCAGGACGGTATGGATCAAGGAGAGGAAAGGGCAGATGTACAAACCCTGCCCACAGGTAAGGTCGTGGTAGTTGGTGACAGCCAGGTGAGGTTTATGGATAGGGCTTTTTGTGCGAGAGAGAGGAAACGCAGGACTAGGGTGTGTTTTACTGGGGCTGGGATAGGGCATGTAGCCGAGAGGTTAGACAGGGTTTTGTCAGGGGAGGGTACCAATCCAGTAGTGTGTCTTAGTGTGGGAGGAAACGACATAGGTCAGGTTAGGAGTGAGGAACTTTTCAAGAGGTATAGGGAGGCGCTGGGGAAGATTAGAGATAGGGGAGGGATCCGGATAGTAAGTGGTGTCTTGCCTAGAAGAGGGGTTGGTCGTGAATGGCTGTCCAGGGCAATTGCTATAAATTGCCGACTGGAAAAACATTGTGCAAACAATGGTTGGGCATTCATTGATAACTGGCAACGATTCTATGGCAACGACTACCTGTACTGTCGCGACGGAGTACACTTGTCTCGTGAGGGGGTAAAGACGTTGTCTGCACCCCTGGAGCGTGAAATTGTCACTCCGAGAGAGGGGTCGGGGAAAGTGGGAGTCAAAAAACAAGCAGGTCCTGGGAAGTAAAATTAGTTGCTCAGGACAAGGGGTAAAACAGGACCAGGGAAGAGTAGGTTTAAATGTATATTATACAAACAGTAGGGGCAGTTCAAAAGATATCAAAGTCTTTAAACTGCTAAGGGAACATATGGGCACGGGGGTGGAGGAGACTGCAGTGGGAGCGGGTAAACAAAGTGAAAGACTACAGGGAAATTGTGTTAGGAATGATGACAAAACTAAATTTGACAGGGAGTTTAAAACTAAACGCGGTAAGGGGAGGACTCAGAATACGACTAACTTAAATGTATACTACACGAACAGTAGAAGTATGAGAAACAAAATGGATGATATTAGGACCTTGGTATGTACCGAAAAAATCGATATAATTGCATTCACTGAAACATGGTTCAACCTAGACACACGTGAGTTACCAGTCGAATACCAAATTGTGGGTTACAAACTGTTCCATACCGATAGGCAGACCAGGAAAGGAGGCGGAGTAGCAATCTATGTTAGGGATAATCTGAAGTGTGAAATAAATAAGGAAATAAAAACTGAGAGAATACAAAACAATTTGGATAGAATTAAGCGACGGTCAGAAAAATTAATCCCAGGAGTATATAGACCCCTAACGTGTAGTCAATGACGACTTATCTGGGATGAAATGCACTTGGGGCTTCCATACTGCTCGAAGTCTCATATAGTAGGTGACAACATGGCCAAATAGATTGGACTGACCTTACGGGTAACTCAGAATCAGAGGATTTTCTCGAGACGATCCAGGACTGTTTTCTAAGTCAACATATAACTGAACCCACACGGGGTAATAATATACCCGATTTAGTTCTGTCGAACAGAGAAAACCTCATTAACAATGTCGAGGGAGGGAACGAACTTGCAAACAGGGATCACAAAGAAATTCGATTCCAGTTAGATTTTCAGGGCAGACGTAAGGAAAATTCCACTAAAGTACCAGATTTCAGAAGGGCAAACTTTGACAGTTTAAGGAGGCAGCTGAGAGAGGGGGTGTCGCACTTGGCTGTGAACCTGACAGATGACTCCGACCTGATAACGACATCTGAGACTGCCGAGTTCCACGTCAATTTAAATAGTGAGGTTATAATGCACAAAAGGCAAGTTTATACCATACAAAAAACTCCAGATCAGACAACAATGACCCTAAATGGATAAAATAATCATTAAGAACATCATTGGCCAAGGAAGGCTACAGGTAGAAGGATAAAGCGTGGCGAAATTTACCTCCAAGATTATTATAAGATATTGGCGAGTAGGGTTAAAACCGAGATAAGGAAAGCCAAGAGGAATAATGAGGTAAGGATAGCAAAGGAGGCGAAGACAAACCCCAAAGGATTCTACCAAATGTATCAAACTAAAACACGAGAAAAGATTGGACCAATACGGTCAGATACCGGCGAGCTCACTGATAACAACGGAGAAATGAGCAATAATTTGAATAAATATTTTTCAACAGTTTTCACCACCGAAAATTTAAACATGATACCCGAGGCACCGACTCTATTCAGAGATAGTGAAGAAAACAAATTAAGTGACATAGTAGTGACTAGTAACGATGTTAGTAAGCAAATAGACAAACTAAAGCCTAATAAGTCACCTGGTCCCAATGAGATATTTGCCAGAGTATTAAAGGAATGTAAGGAAAAGCTTAGTATGCCCTTAGCAAAGTTGTTTAACATGTCCTTAAAAACAGGTGTAGTACCAGAATCCTGGAGGATAGCGAATGTAATACCGATTTTCAAGAAGGGGGATAGATCACTATCCTCTAACTACCGCCCAATCAGCCTAACATCAATAGTAGGCAAATTACTGGAAGCAATCATTTCAAGCTCTATTCGAAATCACCTGGAGAAGCACCGATTGATCAATGATTCCCAGCATGGCTTCACAAGCGGACGTTCTTGCCTAACTAATCTATTAACATTCTTTTCATCAGTTTTCGAATAGGTGGACGAGGGGCACAATTATGATGTGGTATATCTCGACTTTAGCAAAGCCTTTGACAGAGTCCACCACGAAAGACTAATTAGAAAGGTAGAAGCTCATGGAATCAAAGGTAACATCCTTAAATGGATTAGGGCATGGTTACAGGACAGGAAACAGCAAGTGAGCATTAACGGCACTAAGTCCCATTGAAGCAACGTCACAAGTGGAGTTCCCCAAGGCTCAGTACTTGGACCATTATTATTTATTATATACATAAACGACATAGATATCGCCATTGACAGCAACATAAGTAAATTTGCTGATGACACTAAAATAGGACGTGTTATCAAATCTGACGAGGACTCGGCAAAACTACAGGAAGATCTAAACAAATTTTTCGAATGGTCTGAAAAATGGCAGATGAAATTCAACGTCGACAAATGTAAAGTACTCAGTATAGGAGATATAAACAGGGAAACCAGATACCACATGAACAACGATGCCATAGAGAAATCCGACTGCGAGAGAGATTTAGGAGTAATGATAAGTAGGAACCTTAAGCTAAGTAAACAATGTGTTTTTGCTCGTAACAAGGCTAATAAAGTACTTGGGTTCCGCTACAAAAGAGTTTACAAGACTAGCGAGGAATCCATCCTAAAACTGTATCTTTATGCTTGTGAGACCACACACCTGGATTACGCAGTTCAGTTCTGGTCTTATTATTTACAGAATGGATATAGAATCATGGAAAGAATTCAGGAGATAACCAAGACTAATCGGGAATTAGGAACGAGTATAGGGCAGGTTAAGCATCTTGGTACGCCTTGAGGGAAAGACTGATAGAGCGAGGGGCGACCTGATAGAGGTGTATAAGTGGAAGGCAGGGCTAAACAAAGGGGACATTACAAAGATACTCAAATTATCCAACCAGGAGCGAACTCGTAACAATGGTTTTAAATTAGACAAATTTAGATTTAGGCGTGAAATAGGTAAACACTGGTTTGGGAACAGAGTAGTGGATGAATGGAACAAGTTACCAAATATCATCATTACCTGGAATACGCTGAATTGCTAAACATAGATTTGGATGCTCCTTATGAGCAATAGGGGTTGGGTGTAAGCAAGGACTGCCCAGTATAGTAATGGAAGCCCGCTGCGGTTTACCTCCATTCTTATGTTGTTCTTATGTTCTTATTAGGTTAAATCATAGAGCTTTATTATGTTAAATCATAGAGCTTTATTAGGTTAAATCATAGAGCCTTATTAGGTTAAATCATAGAGCCTTATTAGGTTAAATCATAGAGCTTTATTATGTTAAATCATAGAGCTTTATTAGGTTAAATCATAGAGCTTTATTATGTTAAATCATAGAGCTTTATTAGGTTAAATCATAGAGATTTATTATGTTAAATCATAGAGCTTTATTAGGTTAAATCATAGAGCCTTATTAGGTTAAATCATAGAGCCTTATTAGGTTAAATCATAGAGCCTCATTAGGTTAAATCATAGAGCCTTATTAGGTTAAATCATAGAGACTTATTGTTAATTGACTCGTTCCCATAAAGTTAATTCTCATACAAGTGCATTAAATTATTATTTGTTTATCATTTAGTGAACAAAGCCTCAGAGTAGATAATATTTTTGTAATGCTTTTAATTAGATTATTATTATTATTATTGTTATTATTATTATTATTATTATTATTATTATTATTATTATTATTATTATTATTATTATTATTATTATTATTATTATTATTATTATTTATTATTATTATCATTGTAATGATGATGATGATAATGCATATAAATTCAATAAAAAAATTAATAAACTACCGTAAAGTAAAATAATGATAAATATACAATAAAAAATAATTCCCTCGCTCCTCAAAACACAAACTCTTCTCAACAACAAGCAACACTTATTATGTTTTACACCAACACACAAACACGAAATAAACCCGTATATATATATTTATTCTCTAGGTAATTTATTTTTTCACAATCATAATTTATTCTTTTCCTTCGGTCATTTTTTTTTATTCCGTTTTGACTTTTTTTTTTAATTTCGTGCTTTTTTTTTTATTTTTTTCATTTCGTTTCGGTTTTTCATTCCTATTAGTCATTGGTTATTGATCTTGTTATAGGTGATTTTAGCTTCGGAGTGAGCGATAAATTAGGTTAAGTTAGGTTAGATTAAATACTCTGAAAATGCAATAAACTGTTGTGCCTGATCTTCAGATGATCCCAATTTTTGGATACGTCATAACTAAAAAGGAATCAATACTCAATTAATCTTGTATCAACTGAAAGGAGTTTAATAAATCATGTCATCACCCAGGTGCCTCGTTTAACATAGAGCAATTACATACGTCACAACTCAGACAGGTTAGCGGAAAAAAATTCTCATGTTTCTAACGTTTAATTATATAATAAATCAGAGAGGTGAATGTCCCTTCTACTCTATTATTCAGAGTGAAGTTAACCTAACCTAACCTACCCAACCCATCCCAACCTAACCCAACCCAACCTAACCTAACCCAACCCAACCCAACCCCACCCAACCCAACCAAACCATAGCTAACATTTGAGTATTTTAATCGTCAGATGAAAATTAAACACCAGGTGTGCCTAATGTGCAGGTGAGTCGCCAGAATGTACAGTTTAATAATGAATAATGTTGGACGTGTTAATGTTGAATGTGTGTAACAAGGCATGGAGTCGTTATCACTTTGCTTAATGATGTATACCAGGTAATTTGGACACGGAATGACTATTATCTCCTAGTTACTAATACCTTAAAATCTCTCATGTCTCTTGTACTATTAATTTCT